>NC_061065.1:6784312-6971934 GCF_021917145.1 Hypomesus transpacificus | reverse complement strand
GCTCGTCACAGTATAGTACAGTATGCAGCGTCAAAGAGAAAACTCGCCCCAGGCATGCAGGCAGGGTGCAAAGTGGGAGGCCACGATGGATACTGTACATTTCCCCTTCTCTTTATCGCTCTCAGCTATAACACAGCAATTAAAAGTCCCCACAGAAACACAGAGAGAAAGAGACCACGACCTGCCCTCAGCTGTAATTGAAACAGGGCTTAAAGTCGAACGGCAATATTCTCCCATTTATTTATCTTAAGTCCTTTAACATGTCTGAGATCGTTGTCTCGGAAACCTAATTGCTTCTTCCGACAGGAAGACTGTGAGTCAATGGGCAGTTTGTGTACAAAGAGATTTTAATCTCTTTTTTTTTGCCTCTGTTCCTCAATATAAAATATGGAATGAATGAGAACCATCATCCCTGTTGTCCACGGTTACCATACGACATTTTAGGATAATCTTCAACTTTTTCATGTGTTTGCTGAATACTTGTGTGTTTACTGGGCTAAGCTGTTGGTATTTGCTCAGAATGCAGGGCTCATTGTTTGTTTGTTTCCACACCATTACTGGGACGAAATTTGTTTAAAAGTTACTTAAGGTTTCCAGTCTCAGAAAATCCTTGAAAATGAATGAAATCACAACATCTCCGTATTGTTTTATAGATTTTTTTATTTTATTTATTTATTAAAAAAATAAATTGTTGGGGGGAGGGAGGTCTGGCACACAGTGCATAATTGTAAAAACAGAAAAAGGAATGTGAAAGGAATTCAGAGTTGTTTTGAACATAATTACGTGGAGAATAATTTTTAAAATCCTATCTAGTTATCCTCACAGGCTCCTCCATTGAAAGAAAAACTGTGTAATGTTCCATGTTTTTAGTCATAGACCACACACTCTTTAAACTTAAGTGTCGAGGTCACTGATGGAGTAGAACTGACCTCACTCTGATTTCCCTAACCGTCTGCATTTCAAGACCTCCCCTGATCAGGCAAGTACCTCACTAGACCTCTGTCTGTGTGTGTGTGAGTGTGTGTGCGCGCGTGTGTGCGTGTGGTATAAATGTGTGTGTGTATAAAAGTGTGTGTGATAAATGTGTGTGCGTGTGGTTTTGCGAGTGTTTTTAAGCGGCCAGTTGCTCCTCACTACAACAAGTGCTGAATTAGCTGAAACCCAGGTGAGTGAAGAGGAAGGAACCAGAGACACGGTGACTTGCTCGCATCTGAGCACATCTGCAGGCCAGCTGTGTGTGTGTTTACACCTGACCCCAGCCAAGTCATTGTCTGGGTCGCTGCCTCTCTCTCTCTCTCTCTCTCTCTCTCTCTCTCTCTCTCTCTCTCCTTCTCTCTCTCTCCCTTACACACTCTCTCTCCCCCTAACATTCTCCACGTCCACCCATCCCCCAACCCTTTCCTTCCTGCTGTCGAGGAAACCCTCCTATCCACCGTTAAAATTAGTTACTGCTGCACTGCACCATGCTCTACCGTGCTGGGGTGGGATCGTACCGCGGCCCTTGCTGTGGAGGAATAACTGTGGAGAATCGTTTGGGAAATCTCTGAAGTTATTTGAAAAAAGGGAGAGCCATCAATATTTTCATTGTATGTCATGTTTCACCTTAGGTTTGAGCATTTAGATATGTAGTCAATTGCTGTTTTACATTTAGTCATTTAGCAGACGTTCTTATCCAGAGAGACTTACAGTTAGTACAGGGACATTCCCCCGAGGCAAGTAGGGTGAAGTGCCTTGCCCAGGGACACAACGTCATTGGCACAGCTCTGAATCGAACCGGTAACCTTCTGATTGCGAGCTTGAATCCCTTACCGCTTAGCCACCTGATTCCCTAGATTTAAGATGTATATTTATTTACAGAGGTATTTGGAAGCTTCTAGGCTGTGATCATGTTTCAGAGAGCTAGAAAGGACAAATCATGGTGGTCAGTGTGTTCAGTACGGTGGTCATGTCTCCGCCTAAACTGATACAGCAATTATGTTCTTTCTTTTCCCCCATAAACCCACACTGCATTGCATCATAGGCTGTTGCCGTGGCAAACAACACTAAGACACTGTTGAACTGCCCCCTTACATCTCAGCATCCAATCGATGGTGTTCAGTAAGGAGGGGTGTTTACACTTTCAAGGATGAAGGGGAAGTCTAGCTCTGTCTGACTACTAAACAACACTAATCGCTCCGATAAAAAAGGAGCTTTAAAATCAGCATCCGATAAACAAGAATGAGAGCCACCAGAGGTAGTCTTTGATACAGTTTTTTCCGTTGTGTAGGTGGCCAACTTCTGGGACTGGTTTGCAGTTTAACGAGACCTGGGTTTAAAACAGACTCTGGGTACAAAGCTGTCATTTTGCTGAAACAAACAAATCTTAGTAATCAGAGTGCCTGTTTACAACGATCTGGATGTTCACTCCTCCTGTCCTCGCTCACGTGATGTGATGCTGACAGCTGCAGATCCACTGGGCCCAGACTTCACCTCACCGCCCTCTCTCGTGTTCTGAAGCATGTCGAACGTGTTCTGAACACTCAGACCTAACGCAATAGGTCTGTTTTTCAAAGTGACTCCATGAGAATCGGGATGAGAGTTATCTTTGTGGGTGGGTTGGTGGCGGTGGGGTGAGGGGTGAGGGCCTGTGTGAGTTGACGTGGGCCACGGCGATGAGCGTGGCGGGGAGATCCAGACAGTCACGGATCGCTTGGTTTTAATTAGCGTCTTCTGCCTCGCATGCGGTCCGTGTGGCGCTGAAGGCCCACCACAAGCGCATGGAAGATGTGACAGTTTCCCCGTCGAGAGACACAGCCCCGGGGACACGGCAGGCTCCGGTATAACTGCAGTGTCTCGACTCAACACAATGGCCAATGTGCACGCCAGACCGACGGCAATTAGCTTCTAAGGTTCCCCCCCGTATTCGCCTTCCTTGTTTCTTTTAATGTCGGAGCTTGGAAAAGCTCAATATAATCAAGTCAAGAAAAGTTTATTCTGTTTAGAATTCCATCTGGTTCCAGGGGGGGGCTCATTTGAGCGGCGCGCAGGCAGGCAGGCAGGAGCCGTTAGTGAGGCTGCATGTACCATCCTACTCAGAGCGGTGAGGTGAGGGGGGGGAGCAGGGCAGACACCCAGGCTCCGAGGCAATAGACCGGCCGACTGGTGTTTCTAAACACCGCCGAGGCCGTTCCCCCATCACTCAGCAGAGCCTGTGTTCCAGGGAAATGTGTCCCTCTGGCACTTACCACAGAATCCCAGACGTTCGCTTCCCTCAACCCTACCCCCCCCCCCCTCCTTAAACCCCCCTACCATACCCCACCCACCTCACCCTTCCTCGTATCCCTTCCACGTGCGGAGTTTCAGGTCAACATCGATGACCGTGGTTGTATCGCGGCGGTTTGAGTGTCGTCTCAGTCAAGGACATCACGGTGAGCGTCTGTGGGTTAAAGCTGTGATGCTTTGTGATGACGGCTGATTGGATGTGGCACCTATATTCACCATGGCCTGACTCTGGAGTCATTAGGTATGCCTGCATCATTTACAGGCAAGACAGAACGGTGAAATTCAATTCACAGGAAAAATATCATTTTTGCTTCTCCACACAGTGATTACAGGATTGTGACAAAACATACAGTAACTTTACTTGTTTGAATCAAAGCTGGACTCTCTGGAAACTCTTTGTTTTTACTTTCTTTTAAGCAGTCTAGCTGTGCTGTACAGGTATTTAACTGTATCATCACTGGAAGACTGCTTTTGTCCCCACCTGCACACACACGATCTGGCATACAGCTGCAACTGATTAAATAATCCTCATAATTTATTGGTTCTTGGATTGGTGGCAGAAACATGTGGCCGTGCTTGTGTGAGTGGGCCTGGCTTGGTCCTGGAGCCCCGAGACCAACCATGCCCAAACCAGGAACAGGGACAGAGTTGTCCTCTGTTAAGGCTGTCTTGAGGCGGGAGTAAAACCTTTTCACGCCCTGCTGAGGAAACTTGAGAGAGCTTATATACGAGCTCTCGGGGACTTGGTGAGTCCAGTAGTGATTCAAAAGAGTGAAGAATAACACACACTCACCTACTAAGGACTGTTTGGGTTCATATTTGCTCTTTGGGAGAGAAAAAATACTGGTCAGAGCACTGGTTTGTTCTGGTCTCCCTTCTGCAGTTTGTCATTTTACATCGAGTGTCAACGTTTTCCTTCTCATAACGATGCCAATCCCCGCTGACCATAAGTATATTGTTTATGGTTTCGCTAATTTGATTAAAAAAATATATGACATATTTCTTTAATATCACACGGATGAAATCGTCAACCTCATTATCACAGCTTTACTGCTTTTACATGCTGGTAAATAACAGTTTCATAAGGCCAGTCCAGTCATGATTTAGAATAAGGAGTGATAATGATCCATGTTAACTTTATAAACTTTGTTTATATTGATTTTTAAATACACCCACATGGATAATCAGTAGACATTGTTTATCTACAGTAATTCACTTGCCAGACCAAATGGCTGTAGATTTTCTAACCAAATGATTAAATCTGTAGTTAAACTGTCTTTGGAATGGTCAGTCCTTGCAAGTCACTTTCCATTAATGAAAACTTTTTTCAGATAAAAAAAGTATTTTTTCTACCATACAGTCCCCTCCTGTCCATTTTAATTAAACTGAAAGTAGGATTGGATTCTACTGAATTAGGCCTGTGAAGCATAGATCCTTCATCAGAAAACACCCTTATTAATCTCTGTCTGTGGTCTTAACAAATGATCACTACAATCATATGGAAACAATCTGCACTTTGCCCCGGCAAAGACAGAAAACAGAACCAAATGAAGAACATCCTTTCTCCTAAGACCTGTAATTTGTTTTTATTACCTATTAGGTGAAACACCTCATTTATCAATGTCAAGGTCCTCACAAAATGATAGCTGTCCACATGTAAATCAGCTAATGCGATGTATGGTTCAGAATTAAGTGGGTGCTTTCTTATGAAATGTTCAGTCTGTGGGCTCAGTGACCCAGTGAAGCCACCCACAGCCAGACGTTTTGCTTTCACGGATCTGTGCTGGAAAACCTAGCAGAGAACACTTAATAACAGCACTGATTAAGCACAGACCGAACTCTGTGTTTCTGTGCCACATACACACGAAGCCAGTCCAAATGGATGTGTGCAAGACGGCCAACTGGGATTAACACTGAATAGCATTGAATACAAATGTACCTGGGAAAGGCTAAACAGCCTGCTTCTTCATACAGTCGGCATAAGCCTATCTTCGTCAGTTACTCCACACATTTGTCTTTTTGTTTCAACAAGTTGATGAAAGACTCCTCTGCTGGCTCCTGGCCTGATGAAGAAGTCTCAACTCTGCGAGTGAAACAATCAACAATTCTCCCTGAAGAAAACCTACAGACATGCCCTGCAGTTCCCAGTGATCACAGACACTTCAACATTTCACACACAATCAATAAAAAAGAATGATTCACTGTGCAGCTGCCCAATGTACTTTAAATTATTTCACATACAGAGATGAATAAATATATTTTCTGTTCATGGTCATATCATATAATATACATAGCTGTCCATACCACGGCCCTGAGGTGAGCTGAGGTTTTTAAGCATACTCAGTGTATCTGGGAGTACTTTGAGATGACATTTCCCCATAATCCCCTGTCCGCCTTCATGTGTACTTATTCAGCTTATTGCACACTATGCCACCATAAGCAACTCGCACCACTACTTTCAACTAGACAAAAGCAGAATGAATGACAGTTCTCACCTTGTCACTGCCAAGTAACACAACCCAAACTACATGACACGGAACCCTCCGGTACACTACTACTGCAGAGCATATCTGTCAGTCCTCTCCCAAACAGGGACCACACACTCTTTATTAGAGCCAGTAAAATGTCCCAAAAACGCACATCAACTCTGTTTTCTGCCCAGCTAACAGGAACAATAGTAGGATTGTGTCGCCCCCCTCTTTCACTTTTAAGAGGCCTTTGGCTTTTTTTTTCTTTTCTTGCATTTGTTATTCTCTCTTACTAAACCATAGGCCGGCTCCACGAGTGGCCCACGACTAGTCAGAACCGGGCCTGCCCAGGCCAGGAAAAACCCGGCGGAGCCAGACGAATACAGAGCCAAAGCTTCGACGCCGCACGACTCCCAATCTGGTTCCTGTCAGGGGACATCAAGGGAACACCCGCAACGCAATCTCCCGACGTCTCCCCTCCCAACGCTTTTCCCTCCCTCCCTCCCTCCTTCCTACCCTCCCTATCCTCTTCTCTTCTCCACCCTTCAGCGATATGTCTCCCAGACGACTGAAACATCGCCAAAAACTCCACAAAACGCTGCCTTTTTCTGCCCTCACTATTTTCCACTTTCTCTCTCTCTCTTTTTCTCTCTCTCCACATGTCTCTGTGCTTGGAGCCAGCCCACATGGATTGGGATCCATTTGGGAAGAAAAGATAATTATTCTGTCAGTTTCAATCACTGTGTGATGAAGTGAGAAATCGGAAATTTAATAAACATAAAAGAATCTCAAGCTTTTGATTGGAAGCGGAACTGTAGCAGAACCCGTCTCATTGGACAATTCCGTGCCATCTCCGCCCAGAGACAGTCATGCATTTATGCTTCCATTCAGACTGAAATACTGAATTACGCACACGGCACATTTAAGGAACTCAGCATTTAAAGCTCTGACTTTTAGCGACTTATGTTTCAGGTATTTATCACGAATATTGCGTTAGGAAATGAATAGGTTTGTAAGCATTTGTGGAACATTGCGAACTGCTACTAACTTGTGTGGCACAGTGGCACAATGCTCTGCACTGCCATCTTACACCATGAAGGTCCTAGGTTCGATTCCCGAGGCACTGATGGAACTGGGAACATGTTCTCTCCAGGCCTGTTGGTGCTGAGGTGGGCTACCTCCCGGTCCTTCCTAGATTGGAGCTCGCTTGTTCTCCCTTTGTTAACTTGGGTTTCCTCTACAAAAAAAACGGACAAAAACATTCAGAACATGAACAGATTGCTGTCCTGCCCTGTCCCTGACCTGAGCTTGTTATTGGTCGCTGGGTGCTGCTGATGGGGCAGCCACCACTCCTGGCTAGCCTTGGAGGAGAGACAGAAAGAATGGGAAAAATACAGATAACACCTTTGGACACTCCTGGGTATGTGTTTTAACACTCCTTGAGAGTGTGAAACTGTAGGCGAATAAAGATTAAATTGTCTTTGCATCGTCACAGCAGCACTTTCAACAGTCGTCCCCAATCGAAACAATAACATCTCACCAACGACAATCATCCGAGATCAAGGATAGTGTGGACTAACGGTAGCGGGCTCGAACCCTGTCATGTAGCCTGTTCCAGGGCTGATGTATTGTCTGGGTCCTGGCGGGCCGAACCCCTGTGCAGCGCTGGCTGGGCTTGGTTAACCCAGCAGATCAACCTCCAGACAGGAGCATGTGTGCAGGTAATGGCTGCCAGATGAGGTGAGGCCGCTCTCAAAAACCCAGTCAAATCCACGGTACCGAAGATGCTGGCAGACACACGCCGTACACAGAAATACATACGCAGATATCAAAGCCTGAATATTTTGGAAATTGAAAACAGCTAATACATAATTTTGGGTTCACAGAAGTTGCTGGCAAAGGTTCTTTTATTTTCAAGAAGGACCATGTATTTGAAACTGAGCTCGACTAATCCTAGGGTCTATTTGTAGTGATGATGCATGTCCACTATGGCCTCAGGCTGGATCTAGCTAGCGCCAGGCCTGCTGGGTAGCGGTTGCCAGATTCCTTTTGAACAGTAAAGCAGTTGGGTTGCCAGGTTTGCATCTGGACACTGGTTGGTTTGAGAGTCGCCAGTCAGTGTCTGGACACTGGTCTGCGGGGAGGCTCCCTGACCAACCACAGTCTAGCAGGATGAACGGCCTCCTGTGACAAGGCTACAAGCAAGGTGATTGGTCTTTCCCCTCTGCGTGTTCATCCTGAATGGCAAATGAACAAATATCAGAGATTAAACACTCTGGAAGCATCTTTGGCCCAGTCCCTGGCCACCCAGGAGGCTACAACGGCACAGTGACGAACTTACCCAGAACCGCTCAAATGAAAACAAACAAAACAACACTCACTTACCAAAGGTGCAAATAGTTAATTGGGCATCGGTTAGTTGGACTACACTACAACTAACATTCGCAATGAATACAACTTTGCAAGGCACTGTCTGTGTGTTTTGGCGTTCCTGAAATTGCAATTTCCGTGTTTGATTACACATTTTTCAGACAGTTTTACAGTGAGTCTTTCTGAGACTTACTGAAAGTAATTCTTTCCCTTAAACGTCATCAAGTTCTAAAATGGTCAATATGACCATAAATTAATTTGTTCCCTCGCTGTAAAGAGAGCGCACTCCAGCAGTAAATTTCCAAGCATAAGCTCGGAAAGGATGAAGAGTTTTACCTTACTAGAAACCATTTCAGTGAGCAAGCGCCCATTGGGTCAAATAAAATAAATTTGTTTTAATGCAGGCGGCCTTTTCCATTCAGAGGGTGATTAAAGGTTGTTGTGAAACACAACCAAGGAAGGACAGAGAAAAGAGAGAGCAGCCAGGAGAGCCAGCGAGGGGAACGAGTCACACCCAGGCTCATGAGCTCTGTTTTACAAGCTGGCTACTTGTAATTAAAAATGGACGGGTGTAGTTTATATTTCACTTGACCTTCTCAGAGCAGTCATCGAGCTAACAGGCAACAGGGAGCTTTCTGCATCTCTTCCAGTCTAATTTACAGTGGTGACCCACCAGGCAGGATCTACAGGAGGACAAACTAGACCCGGGGGTTTGATAAAGACTGTAGGCGATGAAAAGGCCTTCACTGCGACCACCCGCCTGCCGGCCCGCTGAAGGGAGGGGGGGGGAGGGAGGGGAGGGACTCCAGCCAACCTCTGCACCTGGCGCTGGATAGACCGCTAAGTCTGTTTCCTGTTCCTGCTTCCTGTTGTGACGTGTTTTCATTGCTGTGCGTTGCTGCAATTCATGTTGAAGCTGTTAAGTGGAGCAGACATGCAGACCAGGGCCACCTGAGACAGCAGTCAGGGAGCTGGGCTCGGCTTCAGGACGTGTTGCCCTGCTCTGGGACATGTCTGAGGATAATTACTCTGCCTCTCTTGATTAGTAATGGCTCTGTCTCCTGTTGAGACGAAAATTATGGCAGACCTAGAAGTCACATTTTCTCAGTCAAGAAACTTGCACTAATGATCGCAGAATAATAGTGTGAAATTAACAAGGGCTTGTTTGCTCTGTTTGTGTTAAGTCCATTTTCTTGACACAAATCTTATTTTTATTGGTAAAAATGATTTCATTCAGGAAAAATCTGACAAAAAACAATGTTATTAAGTTCAAATTACAGATATTATTAAATACAAATCAATAATATATTATTGCTATCAGTTAGTTTAAATATTGTTTTATTGGTTATTTTCACACATGAGCAGCTTGAGATTAGATACAGTGATCTGTATGCGTGCTTACTGTACTTTCCTGACAAGCATGTTCATGAACACTAGGTGTCAGTGTGACAAGTCGGACTGAAGGAGAACCAGCCTGTGGACCAGAGACAGAGGCAGTATATACAATATCCTGTCTGACTGGTGGCCTACCGTACTGTAGGAGTCAAGCACATCCATCTGCATCAGCACACCAGTGGGCAAGAGTGGGCGAAAGCTATAATATTTAGACGTGAAAAACTGAAGCCATGTTTCCCAACTGTAATGTGGCGCCGTACACAAAAATTCCCAAATGAAAACATTTAGGAGAAACACCCCAAAAGCGGAGTCACATTTCAGAAGCAAAGCACAATGTAATTACTCCCACCGCTCTCTTCCTCCTCTGTCTTCCTCCTTTCTGTCGCAAGAATAGATCCTGCGATTCCCAGGCCGGGTGTGGGGCCTCCTCAGCCCTCGCTCAGGATAATCCTTCACCACACTTTTCAGCAGACGTTCCTGCCCCTGGTTCATCCAGTGCTCCACATGCAGGTCTGCAGCACATCAACAGGCCATTTATGACTGACGCCTGCTACTAATTTCAACAGCCTTCTCCTGAGAACGATGTGCGACAGTCTATTAGGCTTTGATTTTTACCTCATAAAGACTTCCCCCAAATCGAAGATTTCTGTACTTAAAGTTGTCACCTGTCTCTCTCTCTCCAACCCAATCATAACTGTCACTGTTGGAACCATACTGGTCTTTCCTCATGAATTTGGTACTGGAAGTGAAATTCTCTGTGCAGTAACAATAACCTGTTTGTTTGTCACCTAAACAAAAAGCAACAAACAAGGACTAGTGTTTATAAGGAATTATAGTCACCTAAGACCAATCAAAATGCTTCTCTCTTTCAGTGTCATTAGCCAAACAAGCAACAGCAAATCTCGTGTTCCTGTTATTTTCCATTAATCAAAATGTCAGGGTCTCAGAGACACACTGGGGGTGTGATTGTGTGTAAGTGAGAGTGTGCATGCGTGTGTGTATACATGCGTGTGTGCGTGTGTTGAAAGTGGGGGTATTAGAAAGGCTGGTTGTTATTGAGAGGTTCTTTGTGGGCTTCCGAGGCAGAAGGACATCTATTAAGAAGTTAACAAAACACCATCAGCTAATACGACCTGTAATTAGGCCTGCAGCGAGGAAGCACGGCTAACCCGAGTATGGAAGCAATCTCAGAACGCAAACACAGCAACAGCCCCACTCACTGTGTGGGTGTGTGTGTCCAGCATGCGTGCGTGTATGGGAGACCATGTGTGTGGATGTGTGTGACAGGAACTAGAAGTTATTTTGCCGATGTTGGGTGTGCACACTGTCAAATTGGAGTGGGTGTGGGGGGGTGGACATCTGGAGGGAATTTATTGTATAATTCAGTCTATTATTGCTGTGGTCTGTGCTTAAGGAGCACGCATACAATTACGGGTCACTCTGCAAGGCTACAAGTGGCCTCTGGCCTGAACTAATAAACTGTGGAGAAGGGTGTAGAGAGAAGAATTCATTTGAGGCGATCATCATCACACTTCTCACTGCTACCCATTACACAGCTACTTACAATTATTGTCAGGAAAACAATGACCATATCGAATCATTCTTATTAACAATCAACGAAAGATAGTTCTCAACGTTCAGAAATGTCGAGCAAATTTGATGTCATGAAGGTTATGAAATATTTGAACAGTTATAAAATTGGCATTTAATATCACACCAGAGTAGTGTTCGTACATTAATTATTTTTATTGTTGACAGTGTAACACCATTGGCATGCAAAATATAATTTGAAATGGCTGTGATTGGACAGTTTGCTGACGACGTTCTGACTCCCAGACACGAGCAGAGATGACAATAAATCTTGCATATTGTTAAACAATAAAACTGCAGATTACCTGGCTAAACATTTTTTCTTTGTGTTTATTATCCTAAAAGAACCCAGTATTTTCACCTCATGTTGAATGGGTGTGGTTAGGAAATACCAATTTAGCTTCTTGATGATCCTCTGTGGATGTTTCAGTTTTGTACGCAGTTAGCTAGCTTGCTAGCCCATTTTCCAAGTTGGAGTAATAATCTTGCATGCAGCAGAAGTACTGTAGGTGGTGGTTTATGAGGTGATGTTCCTTCATATAAGTTCATTTCAAAATGTTCTGTATAAATAAAATCCCTTTCTTAGTTTCCATGCTAACAGCCTCTAGGAATAGACTGGTGAAGGCGTACAGGATAAAGACTTTACCAGGGGAAAAATTTGGTCAGCACAGTATCTGGCCTGCCAGCCCTGAATGACCCAGTGTGTGTGTGTGTGTGCGTGTGTGTGTGTGATTTAGGACCTTCTAACAGCACTAGCGATCAGCTCGTAACACAGAACAATAAAGTTTCCCCTCTGATCCTCCCGGCTGTGACCTCCACTACAAGTGAAAGGTTCAACAAGCTCCACGTGTCAGGAGGTCACCTCTGACCCCTCTCTCTCTCTCTCTCTCTCTCTCTCTCTCTCTCTCTCTCTCTCTCTCTCTCTCTCTCTCTCTCTCTCTCTCTCTCTCCCGCTCTCTCTCTCTCTCTCCCTCTCTCTCTCCCTCTCTCTCTCCCCTCTCTCTCTCTCTCTCTCTCTCTCTCTCTCTCTCTCTCTCCCTCTCTCTCCCTCTCTCTGCTACTCTCTCACTTCTGTTCTCTCTGCATCTCTCTCTCTCCCTCTCTCTGCAACTCTCTGCATCTCTCTCACTTCTGTTCTCTCTCTGCATCTCTCTCTCTCTTTCCGCAAAGATAACAACAATTAAGTGCTATTTTCCTTTTTATCCTATCAACGAGCATGTCAACATGCTGATGTAAGCCTATGCAGTCATATTTATCTCGTTTTCAAGGTGGTTAAAATAGAGTTGTGGATGGTACACGCACCCACACAGTAGCCAGTCTGACAGACAGCCTTCAAGCGTCAGGCTGGGTCCTGCGGCCTGTGTTTGTTTTGACTGATGTCCTCAGCAATGCTGTGGGAACGCAGTGCGTATCATTGCGTCTGTGTGTGTGTTTTACGTAACATCGGTCATGCCTGTGGTGAGTTGTGTCGTGAGCTGAACTCCAGGGAGGTCTTTCCCTACATTGTTAGGACGTTTCTAATGAAACTGGGATGCGCTTGATCTCCTTCGTAACTTACAAACCTCTTCTTTCTTGTTTTGCAAAATAGTCAATTATTTTCACATTGCTTTCACCCACACTGCAAATGCAAAGCACTTGTCTCAGTTGAGAAAATCGTGTCAAACTAAATTAAAACATTTTGTCACAGCTGATATTAATTAAATGTACGAATGTGAACCTCTAATGAATGCCTGCAAAACTTTGAGGTTTGCAAAATAATTTCATCAGAATTACTGTCTTGATTATGCATTATAGGTATATCTTGTAATGCACTATGCAAGGAGATAATTTCCTTTCTGCATCGCAGTCAAAAACATGCACTGTGATACTGATGAAAACGTGTGGATTGACGGACACTAAATTACTTGTTTTTGCGGTGATGTTTTAGCTTGGTGTATTTGATCTGTATTGGTTAATATTTTGACAACTAGTAAAGGTACAATTTCTGGGGAAATTGTGAAGTGTGCTTTCGTTGGTTGCAGGTGGGTCCGTTATAAAAATATTTTTATATAATCTCCAAACTTATTGTTTAAACTAATATCAAACATCTAAACAACACCCAATGAACACAGTCTATGTTGTGATATGTATACTTGCTTTTTATTGTACATAATATAACTATAGTATCAACAAATGGTACACATTTATTTTAGAGTGTAGATTTATTTTGACATTATGTAATGATTGATACACCTTTCATTAGAGGTGTAATGGAGGTAAGTGGTTGATTTTCCATCTTGCAGTTTTTTCATTAGAGAGCCTGTATATCTGTTTGGGGTGGCGTGTTACTGTAATTGTTCAAGCAATCAAGAAGCACTTGCAAAGTGCCGCGGTTTTCAGCCTGCCAAGGGCTATCTTGTGTTGTTAATTTTATCAGGGTGGAAAGTATAAACATAGGATCTTCGAGTTCTTCACCCGGCACATCCAGTACTACCAGAATTAATCTCTGGCTATTCATGTAAAGATTGATCTGTCTGCAGAGAACTGCACAGGCTCCTGCCTGGAGACACCCCGGACAGATAATGTACTCACTTTCAAATCGCTTCTACTGAAGTGACTGTTGGATCAGGAATGTGGCAGATCTCCACCCTTGATAGTGAGTCAGCTTTGTTTTCCTTGAAGTGGTGATTCTTGACTTGTTTATGTCTCTTAATACTTTTTCACATCTCCAATTATCTGTGTGTGTGTGCGTATGTGTGTGTGTCATTAACCTTGGTTCAGCTGCCTATGTTTGGGGTTGTGATCGTAACAAACACGGAGAAATGACATTTACGGTAAGACCACATGGTCCAAGGGAGCCCAGGAGCCACGTCCGGTGAGTAGCCTCAGGGCTATGTCACGTACCCTGTTCTTTAAAACCAATTTGTGGTCGTTGACACCAACTGTGGTTCAAGTCAGTTTCACGTTCTTGTTACTGTTTCACTTGGTCAGAATTGCCATTGACGTCTACGGCCTTTACACCACTGATTGGTCCCCCATGCCACTTCACCATACAGTAGCACAGTGTTGGGTCATGTGATATTGTGTATCCTCCCCCTCCCTTGGCTGTGTAGCTGCACAGGTGACTTACAGGAACTCAGAGGGGCTGGTGGCATAGCGTAGCTGGGCGACATATATTGGCGCATTTTTCATATGAAATCAATGTACGTATTATATCATCATTTAACTCTACACCCCACAGCGTGAGCAGTGCTGTGCTCTTTTGTCTGTCTCATAGTATATATGACCCAGCCTGTGGCTCTGATGGAGACCACACGACGAAGGGGAGAGAGACCACACGACGAGTGGCAAAAGGACAGGAAATATGTGCTGAAATCTGTGATGAAGGGGAGCCTGTGATGTCATCCGCACGCTGCCACTGAACATGAGATGGACCTGGCAGCCTCTGCATTAAAGATAATCATTCCTCTTAACCAACAAAATTTACTGCCACCGTCAGAAACATGTTTTTTTTAGAGGGGGGGGGGTTGTTTTTTCCTCAATGCAAGCATCCTGTAAGCCTACTTTCATGTCACTGGACTGGAGGAATAAGCAGGAGCCCTCATGAGAGAAGGACACAAACAGAAGCACAATTAGGAGACGGTGGGAGAAAAAAAAAACAAGACAAGAAAACGAATGTCACACAACAGCTGCGGTCCTTTCTAGTGCGACTTTTAACGGGCTTTCCAACCGGGCAGGGAAAAGACGCTTTACATATCTAGACTAACTGCAACAGGATGTGGAGAAGTCCCACACATTCCTTCTTTATATGTGTTTCTGTTTTTATTTTCGTCCTTTTCGTCACTTAAAAGGATCTGCTGGTCTTTGTTCTACGGGTTGCGTGGTTGGATGTAATTGACTTTTTTTGATGGGGGAGTGAATCAGTGGGCCAACACAGAGGAACAGTACGCACCTGCTCCGACTCAGGCACTTACAAAGCCCTGCCAAGAGCCTTGTAAAATACTGACACTTCAGAGTGCACATTGACAGTAATGAAAATACAAAATGTGTTTGTGTGCGCGTCCATGTGTCTTTGTGTATGTGTGTGCTTGGTGCGAGTGTGTGTGTATGTGTGTGTCTGTGTATGACAGTATTTTTCATGTGTGTGTGTGAGTTCGAGCAGGTTTTGTTAGCGTCGCCAGAATGAAGCAAACATGTATGTTCAGGATGCTTCTGTCTACTACAACAGAGCCTCGCCCGTGCTGAGCGAGCGGTCAGTTGGACGATGGGAGCGTCTGCAAACAGCAGCTGCTGTCACATTTCAAAAGCTGTGTGTGGTAGAACAGCCCTCCACACTCAATCACCCACAATCCAACACTGACGGAACCTGTAAACAGTGGCTCCACAATTATGACCAATTACAGAGTAAACGTCCATCTACTGTTACCAAATGATTTTTCTGTGTGTTTCCGCACAACCTCGTACAACTGTATTTATTTTTTCATTGGATCCCCAATCTTCTAATCCTGGGGCACTTCAAAGTATTTACAGGAACAAGCCATCACAGGATCAGCCTCTGAACAACCAAGGAGATCAAAGCTGGGGCCGCCGACGTAAATAAGGAAATATTATGACTCATCAGGAGCGCTTTGGTGGAGGCACGACAGCATGTTACTGTTTAGGAGGAGCTGATAGGCTGAAATAACATGGGCTCATTTCTAGATTTGCTACCTGCCTAATAAACACAGGGTGGTTCAGTGGCAGGGCTGGAGGGGGAGTGTGTTTCAAAGACATGAACACATGAGCTGAACTTCCCAACCAGGTGCACACCAAGTCTTTAGTATGTCGGGGGCGCGCATATCCTTCCAATGGGTTATATGTGTGTGTGCCTGTGTAGTTGTGTGTGTGCCTGTGTAGTTTGTGTATTTGTGTGTGTGTGTGTGGGTGTGGAGCTGTAGAATTAAAGAGGCCCAGGGGTAAATATGTAGAGCAGATGTAGCAGCCAAACTGCAAGTCTGATGCCTGGGGCCTGTTTGACACTGTAGTCCATAACTGGACGGAAACGGTGTCAGCCAGACACTAAGATCTTCAAACCCATGTCAATCTATTCACAAGTATAAAGATTTGACCCTTGAAGAGCATGAGCTCCTATTTAACTGAATAATAGGGCTCATTGCCAGAAGTCTAAGAGAGAGAGAGAGAGAGAGAGAGAGAGAGAGAGAGAGAGAGAGAGAGAGAGAGAGAGAGAGAGAGAGAGAGAGAGAGAGAGAGAGAGAGAAGAGAGAAAGAGAGAGAGAGAAAAGGAGAGAGAAAAAGAGAGAGAAAAAGAGAGAGAAAGAGAGAGAGAGCACTTTTATGACTTCCCCATTTAATTTCTGTTCCTAACATAAAGGCATTTGTAATATAATAAATGCCAGCAACTTCTAGAAGGAAAGACTATAATTCACTCCAGTTGTGTAATTTATTCCATTTGTTTAGTCACAAAGGGCTTTAGTCCGGATCATGAAACTTCAGAGACAACTGTCTTTCGAAAGCGTACAGACTGGACAGTGATCAATCACTTTTCCCGGAGCGAAAAGGAGGAAGGCGTTTCTCTGTAGTCTCAACAACGCCTTCAAACTCACGGGCCGTTTCTGCAGCCGAGGGAAACTGTGTGTCAGTGTCTCATCGCTGGACTTCCTCCTACCCCTCCCTCTCTCACACACACACTCTGTCTCTCCCATTACACTCAGCACCCTCCTCTCCCCATCACTCTTTCTCTCTCATTTTCATACCCCCCCCTCCCCCATCTCCGCCAATTAAACACACAAAATTATCTCTTTCTCTGAACACACACATACAAAAAGAGCCATTAGGATCCAGATGAACACTCCTTCAACACCACAACATACTGCTAACCATTGCAGAGGCATTGGTTGTGAAAACGGGAGTAGTCCCAAAACAGTCTAGCGAGAGACTTGCTGATTAAACTGTGAACTGATTAACAGCAGTTCAGATGCTGATTGACTAACGGGCTTGTGCAGGAACACAGACAATGACCACGAAACAGCTCAGTAGACATAGTATGTGTTCAGTAAAAAATATCTAGTCATCAAATCTTGCCATAACGCACATACTTTATCGAAATCCTGTTGGGAGATTTGACAAAAAAAAATGTTTAAACATTCTGGTTGGCATCTCTGCTGGCCTGCATGACCAGACGCCATTTTTGATTCAAGTCCCAGTCTTGAGTGATTGTGTTTATTTTTCTGGCAGCGGAGGCTCCAAGTGTTAGTGCAAGACCCTGAACAAAGGCTGGGTAAGTAGATTTGGTGTGGGTCGTGGTATATTTGGACATCCTCTGTTGTATACAGTAGAGCTCTTGGGGCGGATAGCCGTGTGTGTTTGTTTGCACCTGTCTGTCTCTCTCAATATAACCAAAGGCAGACACTGCGTTCCACATGTGAAAGGGTTGATGAGAGACGAAAATGCATTTCTTCTGAGACGTAGTCCCAGGACAAAAGAATACGATATTCGATTGCCACATGTGATACACAATATGCAAACATTTTGAATGATTATGTTTAGAGGCCTTAGATTTGGAAATCCAATACAGGCAGGCCGAGTTGATTCAATGTATGATGAATAAATGTTTGATGAAAGTCCACTTGCTTTGATCCAGAGTGGAAAGTGTTCACAGAGCTCATCCTTCTTTGTCAGACGCATGACACGAGTAAGTCTCTCGCTGTCGCCCGTATCGTCATTTTTACATCTTTCTGCGATTCATTGCGTGGGACTTCAGCTATCTATTAAAAACATATGTCTCGTATTAAACACTTCCCCTCCTCTTCAAATAAATCAGCCATGCTCGACGTTCTAACTTTATTGCAGCTGTGGTAGTCAGCATCATCTCTTGCCCAAACTACTGAAGCTTAATATTTTATTTGTTACGGAAAGCATAGTTGGAAATCATCCTACTATACATTGTACAAGCACAATAGAAAGTAATTTATTTTTAATTTTTTTCATTTGATATAGACAGATGTGAAGTATTGTATTTCCCTACCACTTTCACATATTCGAAAATGTTTGATGTTGCATTTAATTCAAGTCTTTTCCCTCCAACTGCTGCCTTTCATGACAGAAGTTGAAATGATCAAATACAAAAAACGACTATTTTAAGCATCAATGTTTAGAAAGAAACTACCACAACCCCAACTCACCCCACCACTGCCTCAACCCACAGTGGGCCAGCCCTGTCTCACCCCACCCCACCCCCTGCCCCCTCTCACCCCAACCCACACTCATCCTCTGCAACCCCCACAGAACTCCCCCCCCCTCCATCCCCTCTGCTCCTCCTCTCTAAGCTCTGGGATGAAGTCTCTGGGATGAGATGATGTCTGAGGTGAGGGTCAGAAGCAGAAGACGACACGCCTCTGACTCTCCTCATCCATCCAAGCCTTTCATTATCATTCTCCAGCCCTGGCTTACCTCTCAAGGGGGTGGGGGGTAACCCCTTCCCAGTCTGATGCCCCAGCCCCAGCCCCAGCCCCTGCCCCAGCATTAACCTTTGCCGCAGTCCCCACACTCATCTCCAGATAAGGCAGGCAGGCGGGCAGGCGGATGGGCCCTCAGAGAGCTGCCTTTGTGTGGCTGCAACGCCCCAGCCTGCCTCCCATTATTCTTCCATTCAACTCCAAATGAAAGACAGTTCACATATGAAATGGTTTTTGGGGTTTTCTGCTAAACTCTACCATTATTACTACTACTGCCGCCGCTATAATTCCAATACTCTATATCACCACTCAATGCCAGGACCAAATACAATATTAGTACAAGGTAAAACAGTACTAATAATCATCAATATAAAAGTATTGTAACTCTGATTTCAAATTGTCCTTTTGGCTCCTTAAAAAAAAATATACATATGTTTTTAAATTCATTATTAAAACATTTTTTTGTGGGAACTGCTAATTAAAGTATTTTAAATTGTTATTGTATTCCTAGTTTGACAAGTGTTCAGTCAAAAGCAGTGTGAAAAGTCAGAAGGTTTGTAACTACAGACTCCTTTGCAGCTTGTTCTTTATTTCATTTAGAGCTTGTGGAAATGAAATGACAGCTGTTCCGCGGTCCAAACTCTCCTGTAGCGATGACGGACGCTTTTTGATGTTCATTTTGTTTTTGTGCCATTTCAATAAATATTTTTAAGTCTGTCAGTTAATTCTGAAATTCCATCGATGAGCTCTGTCCAGAAAAATAAACATGGCGGCCGCAGCCACTGAGACTGGAGAGGGAGAGGGAGTTGTTATTTTGTTCTGGGCACTGGCAGAGACTCACTACAGAAATATGGCTTATTTTGCTACGTTTCAAATTCAAGCTTCTGACAGTTTATGTGAAAAACTGCAAACTGTATTGCAGTTAAAACATAACCACTCTACTCTGTAATTACTGCCCCTGCTTTCACAGATGAATGGGAGAAACAGTCCCGGGTGCAGTACACTGCTTGTTAATGAAATGTGGATTATTATATAAATCATAAAAATACACACCCAGACAGTAGATGTGTACATGTGTCTGCGTTTGTTTACGTAACTAAAGATAATGGTCAGCTCATTTGTTCAGCTCATTTCTTGTATGTTTTCTGACATACATCAACGTCCGCTATAAAGTTGATTACTGCCTCATGGAAATCTCAAAAAGGACAATCTGTTGAATTTATTTGTACAAACGCGGTGGTAAGTTAGCGGCAAGTCAGCTACATCTGTCATGTTTTTCAGCAAAAGGATGCTGCACCGTATAAATGTTGACAGAGTCACCTCAAAAATGTACTTAGTCAAAGTGGTGGCCTTTTCCGCGTGGTTTGAACCCCCTTCGTTGGTCTTTGTTGTAAAGTCATGGATAGGCCAAGGGCCGGACTGGCCCACAACCCAACAGTGAGTGGGCTCGCTCAGAAATAGAATGGTACATTCCAAACCAATATAACAGCGGCAGTGCACCCTCACAAGACCGCAGTAAATGGCAAAATTATTGTGCATACATTCTGAGGCACGCCTAAAGAAGCCCATTTCATCCACAAGCACTACAGCTAACATCAGGTAGCAGTTAAGTGTCCTTCGCCCTAATGTATGACTAAACACGCTGCCCCTTCACCCAGAGGAGCGAGGGTGGGGCCAAGCGTCAGGGCCTAGCATCCCTGCCTCCTCGCTCACATTGCAATAAAGATACCAGGCACTTCAATAACAGGATATGGTCTGCAAGTCTAATTTTAAAAATGTGCACAAACAGGGCTTTTAAAATAAAACCGCTCCTGTTTGTGAAAAAAGAAATTACAAAAAGAAACCTGTTGAAGCCACCCTGCTCATGTGAATATTTGTTGTTCTGTTTTTCAAAACTGGCGTGCACCCCACTCATCTTCTGGTATGTTCGCTTTCCCTAATCGGGTCTTGTAAAAGCAGGAATGTGCCTGCCTTGACGAATCTTCATTCTCAAACAGGGAACAGAATAAAATTAAGTTAATGTTAATATGGCCGTTAGATTACCACCCAGCAACAGGAAGAAGGCAGACCTCAGCCATTCACGCTTTAACACTGTTAATCACTTTGCTCCAGTCTCAGCCTCCATCTGCTTCGTTCTGGTGGTGAGCAAGGGAGTGAGCAACAAAAGCAGAACCAGAAATCTGTCTGCCAAGTCGTCTGTCTCCTAACCACCCTGCGAAAGCTGCACAAGAACACACACACACGATCCTCCAGGGGAGGCTTGACTGAGATATCCACTTTCCCTGTGGCAACACACACAGGTGAGCGTATAAAACCGAGCTAACACAGAGTGCTTCACAGACTGACCAGGTGGGCTGCGTCAAGCATCCATCTTGAAATCTCGATTAGAGGCAGCTGAGAGCCTTTCAGAATCAGCCTGTGAAGCCTGTAGGCTCATTCACAAGCCCTTTAGAGAGACTATAGTAATCAAAGAAATAGTGCCCTGGTTTGAAATTGTCTTAACCTTTTCATTTTCCTCATGAAAAAACGACTGTATACTGTAGTTTAATTACATACTAAAGTCAATGATCAGCTTTAGTTGAATATTATAGAAAAACAGCCTGAATCACTTAAGTTATGCTGAAAAATCGATTGATGCCTGAATGTCAAACCTGTAATATTAAACAGGTCAAGTTTATTGACTTAAGGAACTCTATTTATTTTAAACTGTCTTTATGTCAATAAATATAAAACAAAGGAAAACCGTCTACTGATCTGACACGTTTAGCCCTCCTCCTCTGTACCTCAGAGCCATGCATGACTCATCTGTTCTATATCAAAGATATCCAGGGTTTGATCTGACAATGGGAGTAGCATCAACATCAATGTGTTCCAGATACAGCAACCTGATAGCCTGCCTTTCTTCTCTCTGTAAACAGATCATCCATTCAAAGCCTCTACATCTTACTTAAGACCCGGCCAGGCTCGATGTCCGCTGACTGGTTCCACGTGTGTGCAGGCGGCACTGAGGTGAGTATATGTGCGTGGGTGAGTGTGTGCGTGTAGGAGCATTTGTGTGTGTGTGTGTGTGTGTGTGTAGGCAGGGGGTCATGAGTCATAGGGAGAGAGGCATGAGTGAGACTCTTAATCTTACTCTAATTACATGTGAGGTGTGGGTGATTGCCCCAGTGACAATCATGAGCCCAGGCAGTGTGTCTTTTCAGTGTTGCTCAGAGGATACTGTCACAGAACCAAGGTCCCATAAGCTATCATCGCACAGGCAGTGACGCTGTCTTCGTACACCGAAACGCACCTTGATTTGGGTGGTACAGCATTGCTGAGAAAGCCATGACAACACAAACACATTAACAGTGAGAACAGGCATAGTTGTATGCCGTTTGGCTCGGGTAAAATAGAAAATAAAAACGCACACAAATCTGAAGGCCATTTCAGGACGTAGACCAGGAGACTGGGGTGGGGGTGGGAGGTGGAAGTGGGGGGGTTCTTGTGGGCAAAAAGTGTATCATTATGAGCCAAAGAAACAGTGAAACTCAAACCACCCAACTTTTACTGCATCAAATTAAAACGCTCATCAAGTGTAGTATGCTGCCGTAGAAAGAGGCTGATAAGGTGCAGGGGGGGGGGGGCAGCGTGATTCTGTACGCGGGGTAAAGACCCACACCGCCAACTGCACAGAAGCACAGCCTCTAGTCATTTCAAATGCCTCCAAAGACAATGGGGATACACAGCGGCTTAAGTAATGATCCTAAAATGAGTTCCAGAGAGGCAGGGCCTCATTTGAGCATGCCAGCGATGCAGGGAGACCAGAGCCACTGGAGTCAGGCTCTTCACGACGATCAAAGCTTCTGATTAGGCAGCTCTGTCCGTCCACCATTAAGGACAGATCTGCTGCCGATGGCGACCATATGCTGGATGGATTAGTCTTTCCATCACAATCACAGCCGAGGAGAAGGAGGAGGCGGAAAACAAGGGATGAGGGGAAGGAGAGAGAAAAAAGAGCGGCTGAATAAATTAGGGGATAAAGTAGAGGCATGGAGAAAAATGAGGGCGAAAGGAAGGAGTAGGGGGCGGAGGGATGGAGGTACATCAAATGCCATCCAGTGATGTGTGGCATAACATATGTGCCCAACATGCAGGAAGAACTTGGCAGATTTCCCTGACCTATGTGGCCTGGAAGTCAGGGAATTGGAGGCTGGGAGAAGTGTTTAAAACGGGGCCCTGCCAGATGTACTGCTGGAAATACACAGAAACTCACTGAGAATGTGAGGGAATTGAGTTAATGAAATCCAGAATGGGGTACATGTTGTAGGAACACCATCCTTATCTTTTGGTAATGCGGACATTTGTCTCAAATGTAAAAGTCAACAGGTAAAGATAAAACGCAATAAACCACAAAAAAATAAAAAGTGGATATCAGAGATCTCTCTCCCTACCTCAATCTTGCCCTCTCTCTCTTCCACCTCTCCCTCCCTCCCTGCCTGGGCCAGATTAGTCACATGAGCCGATGAGTCGCGGGGTTTAATAGAGCCTCCACTCCACTCATCAACCAAGAGCCCCGTCTACGGAGTGGAAACCAACCGTGTGGAAACCAACCGTGTGGAAACCAACCGTGTGGAAACCAACCAGGGAGGGATGTCCCGCAGCACAGGGATCTCCTTCATCCAGCCCTGAAACAGATACAGCAGCACTAGGTGGCCAGTCATCACTTAGGCCTGAGCTACGTCTGTCACGGTAGATACGTGGCTCAGCGATCCAAATGGTTCCTCCTCCATCTGTTGTCTGACAACACAAAGGAGTTACAGTTACTAGGGATGAGTCGCTGGACATCTTTGCAGGCGGTTCGATTCACACTCTTGTGACTCACCGTACGGCATCTGCCACCATCCACAACTTCCACTCTCCTCTTCGGATGATTTATACGGAATACAGTGAACCAACCGTAGACAAATGTTTCTGTGCCATAAAGCTACAAGGCCGAATGATACCACTTCATTTCACATTATGTCAATTATTATTCGATTATCATTCAAATTTTTTTTTATGAAAATCAATGGTTCTTACCTGAAACCCCAGAGCTGTGGAGCTTTCTCATGGAGGAGTTCGACAGGATTCAGGAACTGTTGTGCTTGCAAAGCAGACCCCTTCATGCAGCAGTCCACTCTGATCATCTTAAACACATTAAATATGAACGTCACGGCCCTTCATTTAATCCTCCCCATTAAAATCGAAACCACCATTAGGGATCACTGATGTAATGACTGTTATGAGCGCGAGCAATTTTAAATGTCGAATGTCATTTATCATGACCACCCACGTTTGTCTGTGTTAAGAAACCGTAAGGAAGTTTCGGTGAGGACTATCAGAAAACCTACATGAGTTCTGTTCTTGACCACACACCCAAGCCCAGATCGTAAAAAGGGGAAATATTAAAGGGAATAAAATAACACGTTTCCTTGAAAGGGTAGTAATAACAGTAGCGCTTTTGAAATGCACACTGTATCCGGACTCCCTAACACTCCCATGGTTTGCCCTTCGACTTCCAAACCAAGCAGTCCCAGAATATCAGCTGCCGCTCGAAGCTACTGCTCCGACGGAGACGTAAGCAGCAGGAACGGCTACATCAGTTGTAAACAAGGTGTGATAAACCGTGTATTCAGATTATTCAGTAGAATGATAGTCTCATTCTCTGTTGAGTGTTTCGTGCAAAGTTTCAGATGTGTAACTTTAGAGTCACCTTAAAAAAAATAAAAAAAATTCTAACACTACTGGGGAAATGAATGAGAAAGGAAAAATTGCCCTCAACAGTAGCACAACAGAATATCAAATTTCTTTACTCCTCTATTGCAACACTGTAATTACAGTTTTACTGCTGTAGGTTCTAGAAGAAAAAGTCCAATGGAAGGAACTGTTACCAAGTTTGGAATAGGAAAAACCAGGACTGTATTACATTTATTTTTAATAAAGTTTCTCTCTAATGTTGAAACTTGATAGTTAGTTGAAAAGTATGGAGTTGTTTTATACTAGACATAATATTCATTGAATTTTAGATGTGATCAGTTACCATTATATAGATTAAACATAAAAGTTTGATATTTCCTTGCACCTCATATTGAGCAGGACATATTCCAGTGAAAACAGATATGTTTAAGTTTAGAATTTTTCCCTCAAATTATTTTCTGCGAAAGTCAATTTATTAGACATGCCTGAACTTGACTCACATTTTCTGCATTTGACTGAATATTGAAACAAAGAACTTGTTGAGCTCTGAATAAAAACAGAGGTTTCAAAAAAGCAATTCATAAGTTTAATGTCATGTGAGTTAAGTCTTGAGTTCCTTCAACAGGATCAAAGCGGTCTTACTGGGTGGAAGAGCAGTCAATAAATAGTATAGCAAATATATGTGTTGGCTAGCCAGTGGCAGCTCTGTTTTCCAAGTGGATGTTTCAATTAACTTCATTATACCGCCCTCCATCGAGAAGTGTCCTGTGTAAAGCACAGGGAGAGATCTATCAGAGCCACACGCTGCACAAAAGGCACGAACGCCATTCGGAGACGCTGTAAATCATTTGTAAAGACTCTTAACAATTTAGCTTTCCTTTGAATAATCCCTTGATGAGCGCTAATTGCCACGTCTCTCCTCTCTATCTTCGGCGCAGTTTCATGTGAGCTCCGTGGGTCGTGAATCACGGCCGCTCGTGGTCTCCCAAACGACCCTGTGGTGTCAGATCCTCAAGAGAAGACCACCAGAACTGCAGATCTTTGGCACCTAAGTTGGTCCTCCAGCGTGCACATTAAATCATCTTCCCCTTACTCCTTTTCTCAATATAGCTGCGTATTTCTGAACAGGGTAAATATTTGACTAATACATACTGTAGGTGTAGCATTGGGCTTAAGCCAAGAGCACCACTAGCAGCTACCAAGTGAAAGGGGGGCATTGAGCGCCTGCTGATTATTACAGATGCAGCGTTGGCACATCTTCGTTGGATAAACTGTAATCCGTTTTTTGTTATGAGACATGACTACAGCTTAGATTAAGATAAAATACTTTACTGTCATCTGTGAAGTATTTAAATGTTAATACACTCAAACATAAAGTGTGCCCTCATCTTCAGACATTTTTACGTACTTTCTAAGAATACTTTATGATTAACTCTGTCAAAACAGCATCCGATGTCAGAAAAGGTAAAAACATTTCAAAAGTTGGGATACAGTTTTGACATGTTTGCGCTATCTCCGTGAGATTACGTTTTTTCGATTTTCAACTCGACTCTGAGAGACACTGCTGGCTTTCATTAAACACCAGGCCCTTTTTCTGCATTATATTGACCCGTGCTGCCAGAAAGCTGTGCTTCTGAAAACAGGGCAGCGTTCTGCCAACCCCCCAGGCTACCCAGGGAAGAGCCAGACTGCTGAACGGCAGCACAGGGAGCATGGCCTCTCTCCAAGACCGGCCACTCTGAAAATCGCCACACGCAAACTGAAGCATGCCTGCTTGTCAGTGGCGTGATGGGGTCACCTCTAGGGCCTGAGGTGAGTAAACACACATGACCCAAGACAAACTTTCACAATTCTGCCAGGTGTGCAAACAGGAGTCCACAAAAATACCCGGAAATCTCAAACCATGCAAAAGCAATATACTGTAAGTGCCTCCTGATGAACTCTCCCATCTGCAGGCAGAAAGTCAGAGAGTCGGGTCGAACCGGGTTTGGGGCAGCCATTGTCAAAAGAGAGTTCAAGTTCTCAACGCACCACGAGATTTGTCACACCCTATTAGAGCATTATGAGAAGCTGACGGTGTGATTGGATTGGACGGGAGCACTCACCTGTTCGGTTTGGTCGCTGGCGTAAACCAGGCCACCCAGTAGGTTTAAAACAGAAGATCTAGAAGAGAGAGGCAATTACCGCAGATTAAAAAAGGGTGAAAGCCAGACAAGAGCCAAAGAAACAGTAACGAGTAAGGAGTTTGAAGAATATTTTACAGTGGTGCTGGTCTCTTTGGAGAAACCTTGAGATCTCTGGTCTTGTCGTCCTTCAGCCCGCCAGGCCACCCAGTCTACCCAGCTGCAAGGCCTCTTCTCCTGGGGCTCCACCACTGGAGGAGCTGGGCTGTGTGCAGAAGGTGGAGGGAGTCCTCCAAGCATGACATGTTGCTTTTGGTGCCTATCTGAAGTCTTCTGGCTCGCATAGAGGGCCAGTGGTAGAGAGACTGAAGGACAAGGCAGTACGAGGTCGTAACCAGCTCCAGATGGAGCCTGTCTTGTGCTCGGATCATCCTCTGAGTTTGGTGTTAGACACATTTCACGCTGGCAGAGGAATACTCGAGCTATGCTCCTGGCAATTGTTTATCTGTAATTGGTACGTAAATATGTGCGCTGCAGATGTCTTAATAAACGAGAAAAGTAATTAAATTCACCAGTTATACACGTCACACATTTTGCTGGAGGAAAATAACAGATCGCAGAGGGGTATTGGTCTAAACATGTAAAAACCAAGTCCATTTCTAAGACATTGTTTTCTAACAAGTTACCTCCGTTCACCTCAACAGACGTTGAGTAAGCACATAACAGCCAGCTGGTTATAACATTAGTGACACAGATGAGAGATGTCTGCACGACTGTAAAGTAGACCTGTAATTACCCTGGCTGAGAGGCCCCTAGCCAAAGCCTGCAGCAGATTTATAGATTTATACTGTCTTAAATTAGCATCATTCTTTACATTCTAGCATTTCATCATGGTGGCTGCAGGAATGTTTGTGAAAATAGTGTTGTTGTACTTGAAAATGCCCCCAGGTTGTCTTGACTCACCGCTCCGGTGCCAAGGGAGGTTTGGCATCACAGTATGGGAGAACTTCATCAGGCCTTTCGGGTTAGTCTGCATTGTCTTCGCATACAAGTTTTGGTCTGGGTTGTCAGAAAATGGGTGGACAGTCGACAAATTCTCTTCCGCCCCTGGCACAGCTGATAGTCAAGATTAATCCCATTTGGGAAGAATTAAGCTTTGTTGAGGCCTGGCTTCAGTTGATCAAGCCTCAGCAGAGGAGAATCACCTGGCCTTGCAGTGGGTGAGCCGTAGCATAGCTATACTCTGGCTCCAGACAGCCTCTTCAGTAGCTTGGCTCAAGCCTTAGCCAGGCTCCAGCGTGTGTTGATTTCATGGGTCTGTTTCCAGACGGACTGACACCGCCCTTAACCAGCTAGCCACTCTGCAAACAGGACAGACAAGTAAATATTATAGGAGATTATAAATACATGGATTCTACACAACAAATATATGGAGGTGAAGAAGGATGGTCTTTGTTGCCCTGGAAAGACACACAAGCAAAAATCTTTTTCTGCCTTTTACGTGAAGGAGATCATACTAAAAAAACAAACACATATTATTGTTATTATATGAGGAATTATTATTAAAAGGGATTTATGATTATCTGAGATTCCTCATTTACTACAAGCTACACCATGTGCATTTTATCACTACTTCTCTGTCCTAAATCTCCAAGGTGTCAACATACACTTGGCCACAAGATCTAATTCCAACCCGGTCTTTAACGTCTTCGAAGTTCTCCGTTTGAAGCTAAGTGTTATTTCCGTCAAGAGCAAATACATTCCTTGGCTGGCTTGTCCTGGATTGATCTTTGCTGACTCAGAGAAATGGCTGCATACCTGCAGTGTCTGACAGACAATGCCTTGAGGATCCTTCTGTTCAGACTCATGTGCAAACTGCTGTGTGTGGGACTGTTGTTCACAGTTCAACCCGGTCCATGTCTAAAAGGCGCAGCTGAGGGGAATATCAGGATATGGAGCCCTGTTCTTAGCAGTTCAAAGGAGCTTCAGTGGATTTACTTTTGGAAGTCGGGTGGCTGAGCGGTTAGGATATCGGGCTAGTAATCTGAAAGTCGCCAGTTCGATTCCCGGCTGAGCAAAATGACGTTGTGCCCTTGGGCAAGGCACTTCAACCTACTTCCCTCAGGGTAATGTCCCTGTACTTACTGTAAGTCGCTCTGGATAAGAGCGTCTGCTAAATGACTAAATGTAAATCCGAATTCGAAAAATCTATAAATCATTTGTACCATGTTCTCACTCATGTGAGTTAAATGATTTGTTTGATAAAGTAATACTCAAAGCCATGAACTGGAGAGGAACCGAGCTAGCAGTTTTAAATGATTATCCTCAGACAGTCCAAAGACAAAGCTCCGGGCTGTGTTGTGACTGGTTCATGTCACAGACTTGCACTCACACATCTTTCTAAAATTATATACCACAACGAAGAAAAGCGCCCACTTCTAAACAATGTCAAAAATTCAGATTTAGATCCTTTCCTCTTCATCGTGTTATTGTGTTACACTGGGACCGAGAGAAAAGACACGGCGTTATGAAATCATGTGAGGAGGCCAATTATCCATCACAATAGGCTCACAGAGAAGCCCTTGCAGCTCAGTCAGACAACAGCTCTCTTTGTTTGTCCCAGTGTCGGTGACACAGCGCCGAACTCCTCTTCATAATGGCTTGTTTCTCCAGTGAGTTGTCTCCGTTTATCAGACACACTTTGTTCTTTGCAGCGAGTAAACTGAGTTCCTGAGACACATAATGGTCAGATTATGTGTACGCTCATTCAGGTCGAGGTTGTCGTGGTGACCCTCGCGGTCTGACTCACAGCTAGCCTACAGTTCACATAGTCACTCCTCATGCTCCCTGAAGTATGACACTGTATTATTTCTGTTATTGACATTTGGTCCGGTGACGGCATCATGTGACTAAGACTGATCAGCTGACAACTGTCAGCCCAGCAAGCTTTATCATCATCAGTTCTAATTATAATGCTGAGTTAACAATTCATCCACTTGAACTCCCACAACCTCATCTTGGTGAGTGTAGTAAATCTCCCAGCTGTTGACAACTGACCACACAATGACAGAGCTTCCTGTACCCTGAGCTCTGCTTGGCCACAACTACGCAGTCCTCACTGGACACAGGACTGAGTGGCTGGTTCCTTCTCTGGCATGGAGAGACCAGCCCTAGCTAGACTGAACCACCAACCACGGGGCAGGAAGTGTTGAGTATGGTGTTGCCCCATTCAACCGGGCTCCCCTGAGAAGTCACAGAGGCTTGACCTGTCCTCACCTTCATCAGGGCATGGTTGGGTTTGCGCAGGGCATGATGCAGTACTTGAGAAGGGCCCATACCAGACGGGGACTAAAGGGTATCATTAACTAAAGAGGGAAGGTGGAGAAATGGCGGTATGGCGGTTTGCACGCCAAGTAAAAAGATATAAATAAGTCGCCCCCCACTACTTAACACACAAATTAAAGCAACTTGTCAGTGAAAGTTTAGAAATCATCGCTTAAGTCTCGCTGGGGCTCTGCTGTTTAAACTGCAGTGTAGGTAGGGACTGTTTATCCTGGATCCAAACCTTGATTAAAATGAATGGAAGAAAAAAGACACGTCTTGGTTTCTCAGTGGTCAGCCACAGCCTCCACCGACGATCTGACTTACCCTTTTTGCAATTTTATGTAATCACAACTTTAAGAGCTATTTTTAATGTGTGTTTAGGTTGTGTGCAAGCCATTCAATATTAAACATTTCCCCTTATTACTTAAAGGTCGACTTTATTTTCCATCAAAGCTGTGACTCCAAAAACAGCTGTCCAGACACCACAAGAAAGGACCTGAAGTCACTGGAAGATGTAGACCCACTGTCGGATTCCAAAAGAATAATATCTACTTTTCATTAAGATTATACCATACCGTACCATAGCAAACAATTCTCATAGAACATCAACATCCTTTTGGCGACATAACGCAGTAGATTAAGTTTCCTCTCCCCAATGAGTCTTGGCTTGTGTTGAAGTAACTGCTCCACGAGTCTAAGAGTTCAGACTACGACTGTAGTGGCGTCACCTCTTTGGCCGAGCAGAGTTGATACAGATATTTACCTTCACACCAAGAAGCACAGCAGCCAACAGCAGCTGATTACAAGTGGTGTTTGTTTCCAATGAAAGCATGTTAATTCGGGCTCCGCCGCAGTGTAAACTACCTTGGCGTTTTACAGATGTAGCCTGTTAAAGTGAATCACTGTACCTGCCTGTTTGCCTGTTCAGATATCGCGCCAGAGAGGGCACACAGCACAAGCCAAAACTACTATTAATATGCCATTCCATTTCTAATACCAAAATACCTACACATGTGTAATGTCTGCTCCGTGCTAATTATGTTATGTCATTTTTAGCCTCCATAGAAAACGAATACTGACAGTGTTAAGTACACGTCTCCTAAACCTCAGGTAATTTTAGCCCATCTCAGGTATCATCACCCCTTAATGTATTTTCCAGAAATACGAAATAAATATCCCTGCTTGGAACTCCGTAGTGTATGTTAGCAGGATGATATCAACTACTTTAGAACATCGGCTGTTCGACTTCACATGACTAAATATCTTTATAATTGATATGTGTCTGATTTCAAGCATGTTCCATCTCACGATCCATCTATTATGTTTTCATGGAGCTTGTGACAACATAGTGGATTCATGTGAAGGTGTGTGGTCCTGAGTGGTGGGGTTGCTGCGTGAGGCAGGGTGGGCTTCCACCACAGTCCTCAGGGCAGACATTGGCCAGAGCTCTGAACAAGGCCAAACTCACACATTGCAACACTACACACACACACACACACTCAGAAGCACACACACATGCTGTGTAGACATACACACATACATATACATAACGTACACAAACACAAAGACATACCCATCAAGTACACACACAAACACACAAACGCTTCTTCTTCACAATAAACCACACACTCACCTCAGTTCTTCAAGTGATGTCACACCATAGTCTCCCATCTTAGTCAATTGTCCTAACAAATAACCCCTTCAATGAACCCCCACCTGACGGTGTCTCGTATAAGTCCATCCAACCCTGCACGGCTATATAGGGTATTTTATCAAATATGTATTTATATATTTATTTGTCATTCAGTTTTTGTCAATCTTTGTTTGTTTGTTTGTTTTTTTGGGTGCTTTTAGACTGCCCATAACAGTAAGTACTGAAAATATCTTCTCCCTAAGGATGAAATTACATGGACAGGCAGGTCCAGAGGCATAATCTTGTTTTAGACAGCAAATATTTACTGTGATCCACGCCAAGGAAAATGTTGAACTGCACGTAAATGGCCCACAGAAAAAAGAAAAAATTATGGAATTGTCAAACTTCAGAATCTACATTAGTTATTTTTATTATATTTTTTTTTACAAAATATTTATATTGTTGTCCTGAGCTGAAAACAACTAATAACCAATACAGATGTGGTTAGTCATGAAATGAAATGCCATAAACCATATCATAGATTGAAAGAGAATCTGAATGTTTCAGTTTGTGATGAGGTTTGATTGTTTGTTCAGTGCAATGTGTAAGGTTGAGATGAGTTCATGTCCCCTGGGTACACAAGATATGGCTTGATATTTCTTAATTAAAATCATTAAACAGTATAATTCATCTTGAACTCACACTACCTGGGTTATTTAGTGAAGAGTTCATGTCAGTTTACAACTCCTGAAAACAGCACACCCATACTGAACAGCTGCCCTATCCGAGCACAAACACACAAACTTAAAAAAAAAAGGGTATTACTTCATTCCTCACGTTCCACACTTCTAATACTACAGCTGTGTCTGCATTTCATGAGTAAAAACAAATATCTGTGAGTTGCAATGAAAGAAAGTGGGTGTGTGTGTGTTTTGTACTGAGTAAAGAGTCATGTTAGCTGATTGCAGTGGAGATCAGAGATCCTGTATTAAAGAGAGAGACACCGGGAGAGAGAGAGAGAGAGAGAGAGACAGAGAGAGTGACAGAAAGACAGAGAGAGAGAGAGAGAGAGTGTGTCATTCTTAGTGTAAGAAGGCACCTCTTTCAGGAGAATGACAGGTGGCCATGATTTACGACCTCTTACGGGATTCACTCAGTTTGTCACTGCTGTGAGAGCACAGAGCAGGCGACTCATTCAGCACAGAGGACATGCAAACACACACACACACGTACATACACGTACATACACGTACACACAAGTACACACGTGTTTCGTCAAAGATTTGAAAGAAAAAGAAAAGAATAGAGAAAAGAAAGAGAGAGAAAACGTCCATACTGCAAACACGGGGCAAACCCAACGACTCTAAACTAGTTCGGCAGAGACTCTTCTGTAAATAACCAGAGTTTCACACCACCTCCGTTCTTCTCACATACCCACCCAGCACTCTGCTCCTCTCTCTCTCTCACTCTTTCTCTCCCCCCCTCTCTCTCTCCCTCACACACAGACACACACATACACACTCTGCCAGCTATCCTCATACGCTCACAAACTCACGTCTTACCCAACTCAGCTCTCCAAACTCAGAGGCAGACAGAAGCCCTGCGCCAGACAGTTTGAGAAGAAGAGAGAGAGAGAGAGAGAGGGGGAGAGAGAGAGGGAGGGAAAGAGGGAGGGGATGAAAGAGTGAAGGGAGGTAGAAGCAGAGTGCTGCTCCCCATATGCTGGTGAGGCCGAGGCTGTCGAGCAGTCTGCCCCCTCTGAAGCCTCCAGACTCCAGGGAGTCAGACCCCCATCCCCCAGAGAGACTGGAAGAGCTGCCGCACCGTGCGTGGAGGGAAGGAGGGATTCAGAGAGGAGGAGGGAAAAAAAGAGACCAGCAAAGAAAGCCACAACGGTAGGCTGTCCTACTCAACTTTTGTGCTGTGATGACGTCAGAGCCATGTGACCCAGGCTCTCCAGTGACAGCACATGGAGGGCAGGAAAGAGACAAGTTTTAAAGCTGGTGCTTGTTGGGTTGTGTGAGGGCTCTGCTCGCCTCCCAAACAACCACAGAACCACAGACGTGCGGCTCGGGGTTGTGTGTTTGAGAGCGACCTGGAGCGTAAATGGTTAATCGTCGCGGCTCGGCATCAGTCACAGGGACCGCGCTAAGCGAGTAAGTAAGCTTCAACCACACTCGCAGAGCAAGCTAGCCCAACACCATCCGATCCATCCGCAAAAACGATATTTGCCTCAACCTTTTTTTTTTCTCTCGTAAATCCAGACCTGGTCATTACTTGTGGTCATCTGAATAGTTGATACAAAAAAGCAGTTCTTGTGGAGGTTTTTTTTTCTCCTTTTTTGCCATCTTCATGACATGGTGCGTGCTCTTGGTTTAGGACGTGTCAAGGGTCACAGAAACCACAGAGGAACAAAAGTGGGTCTCGCTGCGACCAGAGGCAGTTATGGCATCTAACAGCCTTTTCAGTACGGTGACACCATGTCAACAAAACTTCTTCTGGGGTGAGTACTCTGTGATTGACTGATTGACTATCTCAGGAAGTTAGTGTCTGTGTTGGGTTTGGGTTATGGGTAAGGGTCAGGTCTAGGAGCTTGGCTTAGGTGTGGGTATTGGGTTAGGGCTAGAGGTTTGGGGATGGGTTCAGGTCCAAAGGTCGGTGCGAAGTTTGGGAATTGATTCAAGACCGGAGGTTTGGGTTGAGGTTTTGGGATGGGTCAGGTTTACAGGTTTGAGTCAGGTTTACAGGTTTAGGTCGGGTCTACAGGTTTGGTTCAGGTGTTGGGATTGGGTCAAGTCTATGCGTTTGGGTTAGTTGTTGGGATTGGGTCAGGTCTATGGGTTTGGGTTAGGTGTTGGGATTGGGTCAAGCCTGTGCGTTTGGGTTAGGTGTTGGGATTGGGTCAGGTCTAGAGGTTTGGGTTAGGTGTTGGGATTGGGTCAGGTCTAGAGGTTTGGCAAGAGGTTAGGGGATTGGGTCAGGGTTTTATGAGGGTTTCATACAACCCAAACACTCTTTAGCCTTGTGTGGCGCGCAAAGATGAGAAACCAAAAGCAGCCGTTATGTAACAATATCGACTCCACATTTTTGTTGTATGAAAACGTGAGAGAAAGAGGTGATGTTTACACTACTTGAATCTATCTTTTTGAAGCTGTGTCATTATATAACAAAAACACGCAATTTCTTTCAAACGTAAACAGTCGGGTGACAGTCTACGGTCTACAGTTGTGGATTCAAGCAAGATGTGACGGTGAAAGAAAGAGTTTGGCCGAAAGAGTTCGTGTTGGTGTGTCTGTGTTGGTTCTAGGGGTTTATGGTAGAGGTCTTGCCCTCTTCATAATGCAAATTGTCCAGTCACTGACCATTTGAGATGGTGTTGCTCACTTGGGCGTGAATATCTCTGTCTTCAACTTTAACCTCTCACTGGTCTCCCTATCACATTCTGGATTACAGCTATCAATGGACTGCAGTCTCTTGTGAATTAAATACTCTTATTTAGACTGATTACACTGCAATATATCAGTAAGGGAACACCAATCTCACCAGTCATTAAGAAAAAGGATAGTTTGGGGAAAAAGGATTTGAGTCAGTCTGTATACAAAACCTCCTACTAATATTACACTCCACAGCAAGAAAACAGGATAAATGTATTGCAATTATTCCCCGGAGATATCTTTCATGGTTTAATTAAATTAAAAGAGAAAACATATGTTCTGTGCAACAAGATAAATAAATGTTTGGATTTTATATATTTCTGAACATTTCTCAAATCTGAACTATTTCAGGGCCTTACCCTCCACAAATAGTGTGTAATTGATGCAATTGTGGCGAACTGTTGCTAGATAGTTAACAGACCACTGTGAACTTTATGACAGTAAATTTTAATTTTTGTCGGCTTGCTGTTATTTTTAATAACAGACCTGGTATATTATAACAAATAAGTTTGTCCAACAATATAATTTGTTAATTATTGTACTCAAAGAGAGAAAAACAAATATTACTTTCCTTCCACCAGATGAATTTAAATTTAAACAGAAATATTTTCATTACTGAGTTGTACTGAGTGAGGTTCAACTTAAACAGATTCCTCTTTCGCTACACTCCATATCCTCCACCTCTCCATCCAAATCAAATGTTTAAAAGATGTTTTTAAGAAGTCAGTTCACTCCGTGGTCAGACACAGCTGTGCTCCTTGCCTCTCTGCCGGCTCGACAGAAGCACGGTGGGTTAATATGCTCCGAAAGCCCAGGGAGAGAGAGCTACTTCCACCAATCACCACCACCTATTACCATGTTAACCTCTGACCCCTGGGTGTGTCTCTGGGGTCGGACCCTGGGAGGATGCAGAGAGGAGCCGCGCTGCAGGAAATTGAAAGCATGCTGCCGGTTGAACAGGGCGAGAGACAGGAGGCAAGGAGGCAGATGTTCAAGAGAGAGGATCTATCTGGGAGGAGAGATGATCAACGATCTGTCTATTTAACAAGAGCGAGATTGACATTGTCCCCTGGTCTCTTATTAGCAGTTCAAACACAGTTTGTTAACTGGCATATTTAGCTATAATTACATTACATGAAAAACTGTATAGAATAACTGAAAACCCTAATAATATTATCAACATAGTGTTCAAAACGATTTATGTTCATGCCAGAAATTTTGGTAACAGACAAATTTGAAGGATCCACAAGTTAAGTGAACATACTGCTTCATGAATAAGTTATAGTCGTTCATAGAATTTATAACAAATCAAAAAGAATCAGTGTCTCTAAAAAGGTATCATTTAGGAATCTATAACGCTGCACACTCTCAGCAATAAATCCTACAGTCTCAGTGGGCAAGTACTCCCATTGAATAAGGACCTCGTTAAAATTTGTCTTGGCATTTGGATCAAGTCATTTAGATTTAATTGCCTCGAATACATTTTTTATAACTTCTCATACTGGCAGAAGAGGGAGGGTGGGATCATGTTCAACATGTGTGGCACCCACTGAACCGCCTTGCTTCTCTAGGGAACACTTTGGTTCCTATTTTCTCTATTACAAACTTAATTAGATATAGACAATTACGTTGTGGGAGCAGTTATGATGCAGTAAGCTTGGCGCTTGAGAAATAAAAGGACCAAAATCAGAGAGATCAAAAAGATCTGAGACGACGTCGCTATAATATGAAGACTCCCGGTGGAAAACTTTCCCCTGAGAAAATCTCCAATAATTTGCAGGGAAACCCTATATACATTGAGAAAGGCAGCTTCTGTTGCATAAGCGCTCCCCTCAGATCTAACCACAGCCCTGCGTTGTGGAGACGCGAGGAGACATCTTAAAGGCAAACCAGACATCTTCCCTCTGGCCCTGCCAGGAAGACCTGAAGCCCACTCATCAATAGGTCATTTGAAAAAGCCAAAGGGAAAATCTCATCTCTTCAGTGGCGGCTACTGTGCAGCAAGTCTCTTCCCACAGCTTGGGCCTCAAAGGCACTCTATTTAGCGCTGCTTAATTGTACCTCTGAGGCAAACATGTTATTTAATCCCAGCAGGGTCGTGTTGATGGAGTAAAAAGGTACGTGTGTTAGGAGACTGAATGAAGTAACCACCTATTAGAGAGTATTAGGGCTGGAAGTTTACATTAATCTGAGGCTAATCAGGGACTGAGGTTTTTAACATATCAGTGTTTAATCACGGGGAGATGAATTGGTCCAGTTTTGTAGTCTATGCTAACCAGTGAATGTTGTGGTTATGGAGTGACTCTTGTGACTGTCAGGGTTTAGCTTTATGTCGCCACGGGCTACACTGCTGTGGCTGTGGTACACTGAAACAATCATGCTCTCACTAGGAATTCTTAATTAACTTAAAATGTCCTTAATGCACTTTAAGATTAACTTGACCTTTCATGGTCTTGTGTGTGGCCTTGCATGTGTGCCTATGTAATAAACCTCTAAACAAACACTTTAATGGTTCTCTACATGTTCATTCTGAGGTAGCAGAATTGCGATCAGTCTGGGCTCCAAAAACAACAAGAAAGAAAAAAGAGAATATCCATAATAAATGATCACATAATTTTTGGGGGGGCTGTGATTAAAATCATGCTCTGTGGTTTTCATAAGCTTTCCAAAATATTAAATGATTACTTGTATAACAAGCTCTCAAGGAGCACAAACAACAATAGAGGCGTTGGATTCCAAAATGTGTTGAGCAAGAAAAATGATGCGAGTTGCTTTTGCCTCATGACGAAAAAAAGAAAAAAAAAGAAAAACAAGCTTTGTTTTTCTATCTAGATCAGACAACCACTGACAATCATTTCATAGTTAACCTCAGAGTCTAACACTGCCAAAACAAGCATATAGGAGGGAGAGGTCTCGCAACTAGAATACATGCACTCCTGTTACATAGAGAAGGCATCAACAAACGCAGGCGGGAGAGTCAACATTAACTCGGTGCGAGTGTGTGTTCTCTTTTGTATTTTCTTTATCTTCAGTAGCTCTTCCAAACATGCCCCAGGGCCAATTGCACTATTATAATAAGGATATCTGCCAATTGCCTCCACTTGCTGTAAGACGTTTTGTTACGAGTGCTGGTAAACAGGCAGGTTTTACCCACAGAGATTGTAAGAACAGGGATCAACAATCACTCACTTAAAAAAGAAATATTTACTATTGATTTATTTTTTGCGGTTGCAATTAAAATTGATCATTGTTAATCTAGTTCTGTAGAGACACACAGCTGGGTGTTCTGTTAAGGCTGAGACTTGTGATGAAGAGAAGTTTAAATGGAGATGCACTGAAAGCTTTGAGTTCCCCAAACCACAAACATGTCATTATACCACAGAGGAGTGCAAGCTCACACATGCTGTTTAATGGATTACAACCCTGATATTGAATTTAACATCATTATTGAATGTTTGAACAATGCCTGCCGTGTGCCATTTTCGCACTTAACAAGATCTGACATTCCTCCATCAGTTTAAACTGCATCCCACTACGAAGTAAAGTGATCTGATACAGGCCTTCTGGGAGGAAGTAACTACCTAGTACCAGGCTTACCTTGGAAACAATAGCCCCTAATGAAACATAAAACCTGCATTATATCCCCATCATTACATACTCCATTTGCCGCTGCTGTTTTTAACCTCTCATTTTGCGCTTGTTCCCCTTATGAATTGTAAACTTTATTGTTTTTAATTTATTCTTTCGAGGTGTTTATGGAGAGACCGTGTTTACAATACAAGGGTTCAGAACTGTGAAAATAAACAGTGGACTACGGTGAAATCTTTAGCTGTGTCCCTACTGGTTTCCCCCTGCTCTGCTTCTCAGCGAGAGGCTCTGAGGCTCCTGGCGTCTTCCATATTTCGATGAGGGGAAATCTGGAGTGCGGAGGCGGCTGGCTGTTTGGGTTGTCGCCGTGACGACGTGAGGGAGAGCGCCACCTACACAAGGCCCTACCTGTTCTGCTGGACTCGGCAGAAAGGCCAGGTTTTTCTCCTTGTTAGTTTAACCCTGCAGGAATGTGGGATCCCCTCTGACTGAGGCACAGCTCCTACATATATATCAGATCACACGGGGAATGCTAGGTGGGTTAGTGTGAGGGTGGGTTAAGGGCTTGGTGGGTTAGGGGCTAGGTGGGTTTGGGTGAGAGAGGGGCTTGGTGGGTTAGGGGCTTGGTGGGTTAGGAGCTAGGTGGGTTAGGAGCTAGGTGGGTTAGGGGCTAGGGGAGTTAGGGTGGGTTAGGGGCTAGGTGGGTTAGGAGCTAGGTGGGTTAGGGGCTAGGTGGGTTAGAGGCTAAGTGGGTTAGGAACTAGGTGGGTTAGGAGCTAGGTCAGTTAGGGGCTAGGTGGGTTAGGGGCTAGGTGGGTTAGAGGCTAAGTGGGTTAGAGGCTAAGTGGGTTAGAGGCTAGGTGGGTTAGGAGCTAGGTCAGTTAGGGGCTAGGCGAGTTAGGGTGGGTGAGGGGCTTGGTGGGTTAGGAGCTAGGTGGGTTAGAGGCTAGGTGGGTTAGGGGCTAGGTGGGTTAAGAGCTAGGTGGGTTAGGAGCTAGTGGAAAGGAGAGGATGAGGATCATGCTAAAATCAACAGGTTGACTCTGAATCTTCTGTGATGATAGCACGGCTATCGGTGGAGGGGAGGTGGGTGGTGTCAGGGAGGTGGGTGGAGGGGAGGTGGGTGGTGTCAGGGAGGTGGGTAGTGGAGGGGAGGTGGGTGGTGGAGGGGAGGTGGGTGGAGGGGAGGTGGGTGGTGTCAGGGAGGTGGGTGGTGGAGGGGAGGTGGGTGGTGTCAGGGAGGTGGGTAGTGGAGGGGAGGTGGGTGGTGTCAGGGAGGTGGGTAGTGGAGGGGAGGTGGGTGGTGGAGGGGAGGTGGGTGCTGGGTGGTGTCAGGGAGGTGGGTAGTGGAGGGGAGGTGGGTGGTGTCAGGGAGGTGGGTAGTGGAGGGGAGGTGGGTGGTGGAGGGGAGGTGGGTGCTGGGTGGTGTCAGGGAGGTGGGTGGATGGGAGGTGGGTGGTGTCAGGGAGGTGGGTGGTGGAGGGGAGGTGGGTGCTGGGTGGTGGAGGGGAGGTGGGTAGTGGAGGGGAGGTGGGTGGTGTCAGGGAGGTGGGTAGTGGAGGGGAGGTGGGTGGTGGAGGGGAGGTGGGTGGTGTCAGGGAGGTGGGTGGTGTCAGGGAGGTGGGTGGTGGAGGGGAGGTGGGTGCTGGGTGGTGGAGGGGAGGTGGGTGCTGGGTGGTGGAGGGGAGGTGGGTGGAGGGGAGGTGGGTGGTGTCAGGGAGGTGGGTGGTGGAGGGGCCCAGGTGTCAGTGACAGGAGAAGCTGTCTGTTTGATTAATGCTCTCACTCATACTGGCACCTGGAATCAATCCCCTCCACCCCCTCCTCCCCCCCACCCCCTCAACTCGGCAAATGTACACGTGTGTGTTCATGCCACGTCAAAGTATGTGTGTGTGTGTATGTGTTTGTACCACACCAGAAGTGTGTGTGTGTGTATCTGGTGTTAATGTACAGCCGGAAGGAGACAGAGATGTATGGGGGTGAGGAACAGGAGCTGGATGGTGTGTGGTGTCATTAATAGCACACAGGCCCATCTCCTAAAGTGCTCAAATGATCGTCCCACACACTCACCCCGGCAGCGTTGAGGTGTTGATGCAGCAGATCAAATACACACCTGAAAATCTGACATGCTTTCCCTCCCTTCAGTGCCCACCCAGGCCTTTTTATGGTAATCTGACAGCACAGGCAACTGAGGATGACGGAGGCCAGTGTGTGTGTGTGCTGTATGGATTTGTAACCGTGTGTGTGTGTGTGCTGTATGTGTGTCTTTGTAAGACGGAACAGAGCCTCATATCAGATACAAAGAGAGGGATCAGTTTGCGCTTGTGAGCCATAGCGTAGGAGCAACACAAGAGACTGTCTCTTAAAACCACCTCCCATCTGCCATAGCGGGGGTGGTCATTTATTATGACACCTACGAACCCTCCCTCCCTCCCCCACTACTCCCTCCCCCCTTCCCCTAAGCCCTCCCCCTTCCCCTCCCTCCCACACTTTCAGGAAAGAGGCGGTGACAAATGTGATGTGGTGGGCGTCTCTTTGGTCACTGCACTAATCAGACCAGTCACCTCCTCACCACCTGTGACGCACACACAAACATGCATACACACACGCATACACACACACACGCACACAGGGAGTGAAACTGTATACACCCCAGAGACACAAAAGCTATAGAAGCAGAGTGTGTAATACACAGGTCTGGCTTTGAAGTGTACAGTAGTTTCTGTAGCTGATACTGACAGGTCTCCAGGGAGAACAGTTGAGCGAGGGATGAGGGATAGCAGCACTCCTGAGAGAGAGAGAGAGAGAGCCCGAGAGAGAGATAGAGAGACCGAGAGACCGAGAGAGAGAGAGAGAGAGAGAGAGAGAGAGAGAGAGAGAGAGAGAGAGAGAGAGAGAGAGAGAGAGAGAGAGAGAGAGAGAGAGAGAGAGAGAGAGAGAAAAAACTGGAATATCAGAGTGAAAATGAGAGAATAGGGGATTTCTCCTCTGCATCATCAGGGACAAAAGCACAATAGGGACCGAGAGCAAACACCGAGACTCACACATGCTGTAATGTGTGTTGTTGCTAAAGCTGCTATGACCAGACAAAGCCATGACACGACCGTGACAAAGAAGTGCTAGCCAAGACATGACCGTGACAGAAGTGCTACACACAAACTCTGGGAAAGTATTATCCCTGACTCCCTGTAACTTGTGTAGCCATATCTTCAGAAAGACCAGGGCTTGTCAGCTCATCTCTCACAGACAGACATTGAAGTTGTTTGAGGAATTTGATGTATGTTACATTGTTAGTGACTCTCCAGTTTACAGACACTTTACCCCCGTTTGGGCGGGCCCTTCCCCTCCGCTGTCTCCTGATCCACAACATCTAATACATTTGCATCTCATCAAACAGCAGCCAGAACCTGCCTGAGAGAGTCTGTCTGCGTGCCGCATGTTTCTGTCACTCACTCATTCCACTCACTCACAACTATAGACAGAAGCCTTGGAGAAGATAGGGGAGCTTAGCCGAACCTCAGTGTTTTTGTTGTTCCGTCAACGCCTTCCATCGCTCGCTGTCATCTGTTGTTCACTGACTGTCTACTCCACCCCTGAGGAAAGAGAACTCTCTCTGTGTTTTTCTCTTTCTTTCTTTCTCTCTCTCTTTGCCTGGAAAGAGTCCAACCTAAGGATTCATATCATCATCTCATGATCTTGATTGATCGACAGACATCCCAAAGGAGCAGAAATATTTTATCAGATATTCTCAATCTCCACACACCTCCCAACTTCCTCTCTTGTCAGGATTTTTCAGGAGGACTCAACAATACTGTGTATGTGTGACTTTTATGTGTATTAGTGTGTGTGTGACTGTAGATGAGGGTAAAAGAGAGTGAAAGAAAGAAAAAGAAAAAAATCTCAGAGACTAAAGTCTACTCGCAGTTGCAGCTAAATGACAGGCTTGGGGCTGTGCTCTTTTGATTTGTATTGTTTTCATTTTATTTCTTGTTTGGGAGGGAAACGCAATTGGGACAGAGAGAATGAAAGAAAATACTGTGCCGTTCTGTCTCGGGAGAATTGCTTTCTGCACAAACAAAAATAACAGTCATGTTTTTTTGCTGACAAATGCATTTCACGTGTGCCTTTCTGAAGCAGTGTTCTATTGTTGTCTTATTCATAAGCATGGTCCAATTCCAGCAGACAAAAGAGAAATATATTTTAAGTTAAATTACAACGCTACAATTTTAAGACGGATGAGAAAAACAGCACACAGTGGTGTCACAATTCGTAAGCTCAGTAAATGTGCAAAAGAAGAAATCTTGGAAATATAGTTTCATGAGAATCACAAGATCTAAGCTATCTTACATCTGCTGAAGATAGCTCTGTGCTATTGTTTACTGGTTATGTCTGGTGGAAAAAGCTTGATGAGGATCAGTTAGACTTGTGACCTTCACTTCATACAGTACATTTTAGCACACACACACACACATATGTACACACATATACACAGCAACCCCCCAGTCCCTGCGAACGCAGCAGAAACAGTACAGTCAAGCTCTCTGGTAAACAAACACTAAGAGGCTGTTGGGAGTCTCCAGTGGGTCTCCAAATTACAGTCTGGTTAACCAGAGTCTCTGAGCCAGCCCTTTACTGCTACACACACACAAACACACGCACACATACACACACAGGCATGCACGTTTACACCCACATACTCAAACGTACCAGACACAGATATAGGCCCTCACGCATAGGCAGAAACAGACACGCATATATGCACATACACACTAACGCACCCACACACAGGCGTACAACTACACACACAAAGGACCGAGAGGCCGGGGGCTTTTATAGCGACCAGAAGAACGGTAGCTGGCTAACACAGACCACACATCCTAGCAAGCAAGTTGACAATCAGATAATTGAGTACATTATAAAGGAATGTAGCTAAAATTGTTAACTAGCTAGACTAGCTAGACAATGTTACTGCTCAAATCCGTTCATAGCTACCTACTTTTACTGTGAATTAGATAAACCTTACGTTCGTTGTCAATGTAGCTCGAAATGTACAAATTGTGCCCCTTTTTCCTCTTGTTTGAATGCCAGCTAACATTTTCCCTATGTACATTGTTAATTGTCATTTTGGGAAGATCACCCATTCGTACGACCTACTAAAACAAACGGCATTTAGTGTGAGTGAACTTGCTGCTAGACTAGCTACCGGAAGTTGATGACCTGCATTATGGGTCAAGATTTGCAAGTGTAAAATTGAATATAGATGCGGAATATAGATTTGAATCTTCGAAATTGATTTTCAAAAGCGCAGAAAAGATTTGTATCTTTGAAACGTGATTTAAAAAAACGGAAATATCAGCATATTGCTTCAGCCAGGCCAACAGCTGGCTACAGTAGCAGTTAGATCTCAGTCTCACAAAATGCTTCTTGTTTTACGAGGACTTTGGATAATCTTCCCAAAATGATAAGTAACGATGTGCATAGGATTCTATGTTGCTGCCTTTCAAGCAAGAGGGAAAAGAGGTTCAAATTGTACGTTTCGAGCTACATGGAAAATGACGAAGGTACGGTTAATCTAACTCACACAGTAAAAGTAGCTAGCTGTATCACAAGCAAGATTAGTTTTCTAGGGATTGAGCAATAACATTAGCAGTTAAATATTGGTCAGTTTGTTGTTCCCTACGTATAATGTAACATCTCGGTTTCTAACAAAAATCTAGAAACGGGAGAGATCTCCGTGAGGGTGACCGGTTATCTGTCCATGAAAAAAAGTGAGAAGTTGCACTGAGTGTAGATTTAAGAGAGCAATCTCAATATCTAAGGGTTAGTGTAACGGTTCTGGTTATTAAAAGCCACGTCTGATTGGCTGCATTGAAATATGTAGCCAGGAAATGTAAAAAAAAGGTGACCAAATACAGATTAAAACTAAAGTAACGAGCCTGGTTTTAAAATGTATGAAGTAGAAAGTACAGATATTTGTTTACAAATTTTAAGGAGTGAAAGTAAAAAGTTCTCCAAAAAATCTGTAGTGAATTAAAGTACTGATACCTGAAACATCTACTTGAGTACTGCCCATCAATGCTGATTATGAGCACCCATACATAATGAGAGCTGAGATATCGTGTGTTATCGTTTTGAGTTGAGGATTGTAGCAGCATGGTGACTGTGCTGGCAAGTGACCTGACTGAGAAGCTCACCTTCACTTAAAATCAGGGAACTTCCTGGTTTTCACCCTGTGGTGGGCCAAGACTGAGTCTAGATGTATTGTAAAGTTTATTGACAGTTAGAGACGATGATTGAAACCACCCTATTCTTTTTGAGTGTGTTGTGGTCCTGTTGGAGGGCTCAGCAAGGTTCAGGCCTGGCGTTAGCCGTCTGAAACCATGGATCTACTGGAGACATTTCTCTGTCTCCAATGGCTGCCAAACTCCATCAAAATGATATATGGCACCATGAAATGAGGTTTTAAACATTTAACGTTATCAATTCTGGAAAGATGATTTAAATCTTTTGCTTCCACAGTGAGAGAGTACTCCAAGTGGACAATTTAATTGTCAGGCAGAGACCACATCCCAACAGTCTCAATGCCAAGGAGGCATTTTATGTGTAAGGCATTTAGATACTCTCTTATGTCATAACGCACACCACAAAATGGATCATTTTTTGAAGAACAACGTTTCACAATGAAATTGATGTTCCCTGTGGGACTCTCCCAGACTCAGACTCACTGCTCAGGACTCCAGTACATTTTAATAACAGAAAGCAGGCGTCATCTGAATCTCAGCTTGGGGTAGAGCACACACACCATAAGATGCCCCTTCCACCCTGGAAGAAACAGCGGTTTGTCTCACTCGGAAAAACACAAGGTCATGGGTCGCATTATCAGACAATACTCATTCATGTCCTGTGAAATCGGGGGGGGAGAAGGGATGGTGGTGGTTTGTCTGAGGACATCCTCAGGACTAACAGCCCCTCTACTCCCATCCATCCCTCCCATCCCCCACTCTCAACCTCCTCACCACTTTAGCCCCTCTTTCTGAGTCATAGCTGACCAGTAGCTTAATAGCATCGGTGTAATTACAGGCTGGAGTTTTGGGATCAGGTCCAGCTCTTGGCTCTGACACGGCTGAACTTGCTACCCCACTGTCAGCTTCACTCATTATACCATCCAGCACACTTGACTGAGAGGCTGGGCCAGGAAACACCAGGGCCAGTACATGTTACATGTGAGGCCCTGACTCCAAGGCCAGTCAAGAGGATCACACATGGATCTCTGTCTGCTTTTGAATGTCTAAATGCTGAGGAATCTGATCCGCTGGATGGCTCCAGGTTGTAGAGTTCATAGTCGGTAGTTTGGACGGTGTCCATGGTGAATGAGAGCGAGCTGGATGTGTGTCAGGAGAGCGGGAGGGATCCAAACCCCAAAACAGAGTGCTGTGGCGTGGTCTGCTTCCCCCGCTGCTGTGGCCCTTTCTGTGACCACCACTCTCTTAGTTTCTCACTTTCATTTTCTCTCTCTATTTCTCTCTCTCTCTCTCTCTGTGCTATCTGATTGGCTGCTGTCGGAGGGCTCTACGTACAGTGGCTTTTAGTTTTGAATCGATGTTGATGTTTACATGTTACACACTGAGACTTGTGCAGAGTGCAGGGCAGCCAAGCTGGGCCCGGGAAAGCAAGCTACATCTCTGACTTCCAGCAGAGTCTCAGTTACAGCGGGTGAAAGCCGTGTCTGCTAAAAAACCCCAGTATCCCCACCATGCAAGGGGAGCCAAGCTAAACAGACACGTTCTATGCATTATGACCGTCCAAAATAAAACATTAGCATACAGTGCCCTGCCAGGCATATCATTGTCATTCTAGAAGCCTATGTTTATGTCTGTGTTCAATTGAGCATCCACTGAACACTATTTTCTTGCTTGGCCTTCTCCTTTAGACTTCCTTACATCGATGTTTGACTTGGTGCACCTGGACATTCCTCCTCTCCTCTTACATCCATACATCCTCACCTCTTTTCCTTCCTTCCCTCCCTCCTTTTTCTCCAGCTCTCCAGTCAGAGCGGTGGGAGGGGGAAGCGTTGGAGACCCTGGGTGATAGCGGATAGCCCCCCTGCGAGTGCTAGTCTGGAGTGCTGCCTGTGTGCCTCTCTCCCCAGTCACTCTATCCATCTCTTCTGCAGTGCACACCTCACATAAATCATCCTCAATCTACTACAGGACAAGGGGAACCTAGTGAAATCCCCCTCTATAAATCTGGTATTAGTTTTACCTCACATAATGAATACAGCTAAACGGTCCTGGATACATGAGAACAGCATGTCTTGCAGATGTACTATAAATATTTTGAAACTAGCCGGGTAGTTTGCAAAGGGGAAGTAGACCAGTGAAATACACAGAGGAAGGAAAAAACTGTAAAGTGGAATGTTGGCCTAGCCCAAGTGTCTGTATTGTCTTTAGCACCTACAGAGGTTCTCCGTCCAAAATCAACGCGCTTTACAGGGTTCCGATTCCCAGCCATGGCTCTGTACCACTCCTGGACGTGTCAGGTCTCCTTCCAACCAATCCTTCAAGCCTGTCTCCTAGGGCCCAGCTCATTGTTTGATTAATAGCTGGATCAGACCAGATTGAGTGATAGATGGTTTGAAGGGAAGGCCAGCAGGTTTAAGGTGGTGCTCAGAGACCTGGCCTGGGGGAGGAGGCATGAGGAGGAGGCCAGGGGAGGAGGACAGGGGAGGAGGACAGGGGGGAGGCCAGGGGAGGAGGACAGGGGGGAGGACAGGGGGGAGGCCAGGGGAGGAGGACAGGGGAGGAGGCCAGGGGAGGAGGCCAGGGGAGGAGGACAGGGGGGAGGCCAGGGGAGGAGGCCAGGGGAGGAGGCTAGGGGAGGAGGACAGGGGAGGAGGACAGGGGGGAGGACAGGGGGGAGGCCAGGGGAGGAGGACAGGGGGGAGGACAGGGGGGAGGCCAGGGGAGGAAGACAGGGGGGAGGACAGGGGGGAGGCCAGGGGAGGACAGGGGAGGAGGACAGGGGAGGAGGCCAGGGGAGGAGGACAGGGGAGGAGGCCAGGGGAGGAGGACAGGGGAGGAGGACAGGGGAGGAGGCCAGGGGAGGAGGACAGGGGAGGAGGACAGGGGAGGAGGCCAGGGGAGGAGGACAGGGGAGGAGGACAGGGGAGGAGGCTAGGGGAGGAGGACAGGGGAGGAGGACAGGGGAGGGGGACAGGGGAGGAGGCTAGGGGAGGAGGCCAGGGGAGGAGGACAGGGGAGGAGGACAGGGGAGGAGGCTAGGGGAGGAGGACAGGGGAGGAGGACAGGGGAGGGGGACAGGGGAGGAGGCTAGGGGAGGAGGCCAGGGGAGGAGGCTAGGGGAGGAGGACAGGGGAGGAGGACAGGGGAGGAGGCCAGGGGAGGAGGACAGGGGAGGAGGACAGGGGAGGAGGACAGGGGAGGAGGCCAGGGGAGGAGGACAGGGGAGGAGGACAGGGGAGGAGGCCAGGGGAGGGGGACAGGGGAGGGGGACAGGGGAGGAGGCTAGGGGAGGAGGCCAGGGGAGGAGGACAGGGGAGGAGGACAGGGGAGGAGGCTAGGGGAGGAGGACAGGGGAGGAGGCCAGGGGAGGAGGACAGGGGAGGAGGACAGGGGAGGAGGCTAGGGGAGGAGGACAGGGGAGGAGGACAGGGGAGGGGGACAGGGGAGGAGGCTAGGGGAGGAGGCCAGGGGAGGAGGACAGGGGAGGAGGACAGGGGAGGGGGACAGGGAAGGAGGCTAGGGGAGGAGGTGATTAGTCACAGTGTCTTGATGAAGTGTCAGGACTCCTGATAATGCTGCTAACGACATAAAGAGAGTGCAGAATTTATAAATCCGAACTTGTGTGATGAAGTCTGAGAACTGATTTATTATTGAATGTGAGACAAAATATACCAAACACACCACACACACACACCCAAGAGTGCTGTGTATGCAGCCACATTATAGCAACTGTGAGATCCACCCCTTTTTCTGGATGTTGCCCCAGGCACTGTTACCATATCCTATCACAGTGCTATCCGAACCCCAATTACACACACTCTCCCTCACACACACAGACACACACACACAAGGTGCTGTGACAGCAGGTGGTGTGTGACACGTCAACATCAGAGGGACCCTTGGCAGACGGCGGAGTCTGAAGGCCGTGCCCGACGCTGCCTTGCGTCGTTAGGACTCTTTAATGGCAGCTTTCATCAGTACAGTACTGCTCTATTTTCTCCTCTCCCCGGCCACAGCAGTTCCTTTTTGTTCCTATTTTTAAGCACAAGTGATCTCAATTAGGGACCTCCATGAAGGCAAACGGGCGGCAGACAGTCAGAGCAATAAGAGCGGAGAGGAAATTGTCTTGATACTCCCCCTCTCTCCCCCCACCACAAGCACCCCCCTCCTCCTCCTCCATCCCTGCCCCCCTTCCCTTCTCCCCCCACCACCAGCACCCCCCCTCGTCCTCCATCCCTGGCCCCCCTTCCCTTCTCCCCCCACCTCAAGCACCCCCCTCCTCCTCCTCCATCCCTGCCCCCCTTCCCTTCTCCCCCCACCACCAGCACCCCCCCCTTCCTCCATCTCTGCCCCCCCCCCTCCCACTCCTCCACCCACCAACCCCCCACCTCGCTTTCCATGCTACACTCTGCCATGTTGGGAGCAGAAAGCATGACTGAAATATCACACACACGCTGACAGGACACAGAATTCTCTCTCATACGGTCTCTCGTCTCTCTCTCTCTTTCCCTCCCTCTCTTTCCCCTCTCTCTCCGTCCAACTGTTTTTGGCAGCTGTCATTCTTCCTCTGTTTCAAGTCTTCTGCCACTTCTCTGCCATTCACATCAGTTGCCTGGCTGGAATAGTTAGCGAAACATTTTGAGACGAGTCATCTATGTCAATGACTTGTACACACGCCCCCACACACACACATACTGTACACACACACACACACACAGAAGATTACCTGATGGGTTGTAGTGATGTCACATTCTCAGTGACAGTCATTATGAGCTTACTCTGATCTGGGATCTGTGGGTGGAAGGAAGGCTGAGAGTGACTGAGGTCCTGGTGAGGTATAAGAGTAGGATTTTCTGAGCATCATCGTTTTCTGCCCCAGCGCAGCGCTGGCTGGCCTGCCGAGCATGGAAACATCCCGTTAGAGCAGAGAGGGCTCTGGGCCTCGTCACAGCCCTCCTCTAGAAAGCTATAATTAAGTGTCTTGAAAAATGCACCACTGTGAAATGGAGCCTTAATCCCAAGTTTTAAGTGGCTGTACTTTTCCTCTCCAGTGCGATGAAAGTACACCGAATAGGAGATGGGAGAGGAGGGAGGGAGCGAGGGAAGGAGAGAGGGAAGAAGAGAGTGAGGGAGGGAGGGAGTATTAAGCATAATCTGGCTTTACATACAGAGGTTAGACCTGAAACATGTTGATGTGTGTGTGCATGTCTGAAGGCTTCTGGTGCAGCCCCGCTCTCCTGTTTGTTTACATTTGCCCTCAACATTGAGTTCTGTGTGTCACATCCCCTTTTTAATCAAGTGTGGTGAATAGAGAAGGGTTAGGAGTGTGTGTGTGTGTGTGTGTGTGTGTGTGTGTGTGTGTGTGTGTGTGTGTGTGTGTGTGTGTGTGTGTGTGTGTGTGTGTGTGTGTGTGTGTGTGTGTGTGTGTGTGTGTGTGTGTGTGGTATGTGCTTGAGCAGGCAGACAGTCGTGGTCTGAGTGTGTTTCAGTGTGTCGCATTAAACCTGGATGTGGAATTGGACGGATAAGCTATAACTGAAAACGCTGTCATCTCCTCCTTGTTCAGATCTTAGTAACGACAGTGTCTTTCTCTTCCAGTGTACCAAGAGCACTTCTGACAGACGTATCTGATCAATCTGTGTTCAATCTTATTTTATTGATCATGCAGGGAAATATGATTTAGTGTTGGGATGGAGCTCCCAGTTGCATTACAGCTTAGTTTTCCAGTTCCACATGTGGAGTAATTCAGTAGATGAACTGAAACAGAACTGGGCCAGAGCACTTCCAGCTGTGCTGTTGAACAAAAGAGAGAACCAGTCTTACAATCAGACTATATGTATCACTGTAATAAGAAAGCGTGAGTTTCTGAAACTAGTAGCTGCACTTCGTATTCAGTCAGAGAACGAACATTGACCACTTCTGACTATTATTCTGTTTCCAAATGTGAAATTTAACAACCAGGAAACACTAAATTTAAATATGACTGAACTGCACTTTGTATAGTCTCTCTTCAGGGATTATACAGTAGACCCAGACTCAGAGATTAGCCTAGCTCTGACACACACACACACACACACACACACACACTGTACTCAACTACACACAAACATTCAGACCACATTTTGATCAAGTGAACAGACGGACAGACATGAGGAGATCCAGAGAATTCCACTGTACCTCATACCTGTACTTGTTGCAATTGGCAATTAACTGAACTTGAACTTGAAATTTAAGCGGGCGGGCGGGCGGGCGGGCAGATGAATATGGAGAAAGCCGGTGGTGAGACAGATGCAGGCCGTTCTGCAAAGACCCAAAGCAGAGTCAGATGAGACAAGCACCCTTTGATGAGTTCAGCTTTTCAGAGTGGACCTCCCTTCACAGGGACGTGTGGTGAGGAAGGAGCTAGGACGAAGGGAGATGTAACTCTTATGGAACTATGCCACAGAGCAGTTGTGTCACAATAACATTAGTAATATAATACATAACATATACTGCATGTCCAGTGACAACTTCACATTAAGTTAATTACGCGTCCAAAGCTCAGTGGCACTGCAATATCTAAAAGAAATACAAATAAACAGTTTTGAAATGAACTTGCTGTATCATGCTGTGGATGTTTTCCACATCACTGAAAATAAATTCAGTGGTGAAAGACAGATATTATCAGAAGTGAAATTCAACTCCTTTTCTGTTAAAATAATACCCCCTGCATTTGCAGTAAGACATTGTTTACTGCCCTAACAGATTTAATTACAACTGGTCAAATTTATCCATCCATAAATTGCGAGCTGATCTTGGAGAATGTTGGGTAATATCAACAATTGAGCTCTTTGGGCACCATCTAACGGAAGCGTAACTCAATCACTCGTTTTACCATGTGACGATGAGCCAAATGCATGTCAGAGCTTTCTTTGACTTTATACTATATCCCTTTATACGCCCCTCCCACATCCTCTCGTTCACACACACACACACACACACACACCACAACCAACTCATTCAGCCCCCTACTCAGACAAAATAGCCTCCGTTTGCACTGCCATCATTTTAGAACGGCTAAAAGCGTATGACGTTGTTGCTGTGAAGATGTTACTTACAAACAATAATCGTGCCTGTAACAATCAGTTGTCTCTGTTATGAGACCCAAATCAACCAACTGTATGTGACAGAAAAAGGTTCCATAAATAAAGAGAATCATTAATCTGACATCTGGGCTTTTTGTAGTCTGTTTCGTGTAGAAATAGAGGCCGTTATCAAAGGTCCCTGTAGTAAAGTTCCTTCAGTAAAGCCTGTTAAAGAGCACAGGGATCCCAGTGGCTCTGTGTTGTGGTGGTGTGGACTCTGGTGTTGTGATGCTGGTGTTGTGTGATGTGGCGTGGCCTTGTCTAACTGGATGAGTGATGGCCAGCCCCAGGCCAGAGCAGTGAAGGGAGTGATGCAGGTGGAGCCCAGAGGGTTCCGAGGGAAGAGGATGCCCTCTATAGGGACGTGAGGGGCTGAATAACCCCAGCTCTCTGGCCTCTACAGTAGGGACATGAGGGGCTGAATAACCCCAGTTCTCTGGCCTCTACAGTAGGGACGTGAGGGGCTGAATAACCCCAGCTCTCTGGCCTCTACAGTAGGGACGTGAGGGGCTGAATAACCCCAGCTCTCTGGCCTCTACAGTAGGGACATGAGGGGCTGAATAACCCCAGCTCTCTGGCCTCTACAGTAGGGACATGAGGGGCTGAATAACCCCAGCTCTCTGGCCTCTACAGTAGGGACATGAGGGGCTGAATAACCCCAGCTCTCTGGCCTCTACAGTAGGGACATGAGGGGCTGAATAACCCCAGCTCTCTGGCCTCTACAGTATTGACATGAGGGGCTGAATAACCCCAACTCTCTGGAAGGCCTGGCTGGTTCAATTATGCTTTGTTTCAGGCTTTAGGCCTATGACATTTTTTATTTTATGAAATGGGAGACTTTCATTCCAACTGCCAAATGTGTTGTATAAATTGACAGTTATTTTCTCAGCTTTATTCCTGTGTTTAAAACTAAAATGTAGGATACCTTTGAAGGATATTTGTCAGGCCACAACTGAATCAATGAGCCATAATGATAGATTCATCTTGAATTACCTTTATTTGAATTTATCCTAAATTGTCACTACATAGACTTGTAACATGCAGTATGAAAATGCAATGCGGCATGCGGACTCTAACTATATAATGGATTTGCGTAACGTCAATATAGACAACTGGAATTACGCTTAACCAAAAGTCTGTGACCAATCTTAGACGACTTGTATTTATATTCGTGCCAGGATATATTTCATCTCAAATTCTCTCTAACTGACTCGATATTATTATAGATATATAAATAATTATACTTATAAACCAATTCAGATCATTTAAACGATGCTTCTTATTAAATAGATTAACGTAAATTCGATATTATATCACATCCACTTCTCTCTAATTGTTTAAATGGTCTTTAGAACCATCTTTATCCTTTAATAATATGAGTATACCAGAGCGTACTGGTCAGCACTCCCCTGCGAGCGAGTGTAACTCAACGCTCGGCTTCCCGGTCTCCACCTGAGTCACAGCTCTCTGGTGACTCATCGAGTCGAGGCTCGGTTTGGTCATACCTATTTTGTGTTGCCTGAGACGAAGGCAAGCGGCTGTCTGTCAAACAGTGTATAAATTAGACTAAAGTAGTTCGTTATAAGATCTCTTAGTTTGTTGTTTAACGTGGCCATGTGTGTCCAAGGCTCGCGGCATTCACGGGGTCAGGGAGAGGGGAGATTAACGGTCAAGCCTATTCGGAATGGTCTAAAGCGAATTCAGTCTAGTATAATATGTTGAACATTGTAGGTGTGTGGATTATCCCTGGAACTCATAACATGTCGGTATGTTTTTTGTTGTTGTTTTTGTTTATGACATTTTGCTACCGGAATTGTTTTAAAGCATGTGAAGTAGGTTATTTCTGAAAAGAAAAAAAAAGCTACTAGCCCTATTTCAAAAAATATAAACCATCAACCATGTATAATATATTTCACAAATTCTGAGTAGCCTACATTGGTTGATGAATGTCCAATAAGTATTGATCACGATAGCTCCAATTGATGTGAATCAAGACACCACGTGCTCTAGTAGCATCAGCACAATCATTCCTGGGCGCTGTAGCTATATAAACCACAAAACTCACAGCACGGGAAAACCCGGCCTCCAAACATTAACCACATTTACGGCTACAAACCCAGCCGCGTTTTTCCGCTTCTTTCATCTAGCCCGCTTTTTTTCTTACATTTCAACAATCTTTTTAACCCTTTAAGTTGAATTCATTGTTGGACTATGCTTTATTAGCCTGCACATTATATGGCAGATAGCCTACATTCAATTGTGTCGACCGCTGGCTATAAACAGCTTTTCAATGTGTGGTTCAAAGCAATATTCGTACCTTACTCCTCTGTCTTTGAAAACTTTTTTGTGTACATAGCCTGCAGGCTTTGAGAGCTAGCTTTTCAGCTTGGCACAAAGACTTCAATGGCGCACCTGGAGCTACGCTTTAAGTTTTCACTGAAAGGAAAAAGAGACAAAAACGTCTTGAGTAGACAACATCTGGATGGATTGTTCCAGTTTAGTTTCTTTTTGTAAATTACAGTGCTTGGATTTTTATTTTTGGGTTATTCATAACCATATTCACACATCAATCTGTTTTTGTCTTGGACATTTACATTGAAAAGTTGAACATCAGTGGAAGAGTCCTCAGAAACATCCTTATCATGCGTTCAAACATGGTGTTCTAGTAGGACAGTATTTTATTTCACTCGAAGTCGTCCGCTGAAGTTTGTAGTGGATAGGGTTTTGCAACTCTGCGCTCTGCGTGTCCCATTTTCCATTGGCAGCAGTGCTGAAGTTTCGCACCAACGGAGCACTCGGAGTTTCGCCCTCATAGGAGTGAAGAACAGTTGTATTTGTTTTTTTCCCCGAGTCTCGGTGCCTTTTCGCTTATCTAGGCTGGTGTGATGCGAATTCCCATAGATCCCAGTGCCAGTCGGAGGTTCAGTCCACCGTCAAGTAGCCTGCAGCCGGTCCCGGGAAAGATGAACGATGTGAGCACACCGACGGGTCAGCCGGACGCTGCAGTGCCAAGACTGCGTCCGCACGAAAACCGCAGCATGGCCGAAATCATCGCTGACCACCCGGCGGAGTTGGTACGGACTGACAGTCCCAATTTCCTCTGCTCAGTCCTGCCCTCTCACTGGCGCTGCAACAAAACCCTTCCCGTCGCCTTCAAGGTAAGACCAAGTCAAACTTCGATTTTTCTGTAATGAATTTCCCCGTGAGTAAAACTTCACGGTAGCTGGCTTGTATCGTTTAGGATTTGGAAAACGAATACATTATATGAAAAGCTGTCGGACGCCGATTTCAAAGTGTGACAGCGTACATGTCAGTGGCAAATTGTTATAATTACGTATGCATCAAAACGTTTTGACTACTTGGAGCTGGTGTCAATTTTAAGTTTAAATTATCAGACGACTAGCTACAAACTACAAAACTAGAAAAGGTATGAGCAGTTGTCTCTAAATGTTTCTGATATCTCCGCGCTTCAATTATTTATTGACATAACGTAAAGAGAAGGCATTACTTTTATTACAAACAACAAAATAAACTTTTGGCTTTTTTGATGAGGCTTTGATAAATCATCCATTATAGGCTCCACAACTGACCCTAACTGCATTATTCTAATGTATTTAAAATAAATAAATTTATTGTTCATCTTAAACGTCAGGCTCCCTGCAAATCTGTGAATTAATGTAAACTCTTTATGAAATATTTAGGAGAAACGATTGCTTTAATAATACATTATGCTAGGCTATGAATACATATAGAACATGTATAAACTATTTGAAATGCAACGTAAATAAATTGCTCAATTTAAAATGTCAAAGGCTGATTTAATTTAAAAGGCATAAAGACTGTGTTCATATTTTTGTTTAATATTTTATCGTTAACGTTTTTTCACCATCACCTATCATTGCAGTATATCAGCAGGCTGTTGTTTCTGTAGGCCTGTGAATTAGTAAGCACCCTGACAGACACATGATTATTCTGTAATTTCATATCAATTGCTTTTCTTAGAACAAAGTAACAGCCTTGCAGAATGTCCTAAGGCCTTGGCTCCAGATTTAAACCCAACACTTACCTCAAATTACACAATTATTAAACTGTTGTCTTCTGTATTTGCCCTTCAATTATGATACCACTGTAATTATTGTTAATTTATCTGTATCGAATAAGATTTTTTTTATATTCACCTTCATCTTTGTGGTAGCAACATTATTAATATAGTCATTAATACAAGTTCCTCCTGTTCTAAAATGAATGTGCATGAAATAGAAATAATGTCCTGGTTTAAAAGAATAGACCAGAATCAACATGGTACATGATTTGAATAAGTGAATCACCATCTGTATTTACTCAAGGGCTACGCCTGAAGCAATCGATGCCTTTAAATGATCTTTACTCTATCTTCATTTTAAAATGATCACAAGCAACAACAAAAAAAGCATTAGGCCATTATGATATAGATTTTATGTAAGTTAATGATAATTATGTACATGAACAAAGTAACTTAGCATCTATTAATTACATTGATAATCAACCCAACATAATGCACAAACTGCTAAATTCGTTTCCATCTCGGTCTCCGATGCCATAGCAACCAACATCACAAGTTCGTATTCTGGTCAGGTGGTGGCGTTGGGAGAGGTGTCTGATGGGACCGTCGTCACGGTGATGGCTGGGAACGACGAGAACTATTCCGCTGAGCTGCGGAACGCCTCTGGAGTGATGAAGAACCAGGTCGCCCGCTTCAACGACCTCCGCTTCGTGGGGCGCAGTGGGAGAGGTGAGGCCCGCCACAGGACAGTCAAACGGGCCTCAGCAGCTCCGCGGACAGCCTGTTGATGCTCCTGCTCACCTGGTGTAACCCTGGTCTGCTGACCCACACACACACTCACACACACACACACACACTCACACACACACACACACACACTCACACACACACACAGGCATGCACACACCATGGGTGGTGCTGGACTTCAGCCCGTCTTTCACTAGAGGAAGCTGGGAGCCGTGGAGGGAGTCGAGCACCAGTCACATTGGAACCAGTGACATTCCCCAAATATTTGGCATCACTCTCGTTACTCTGTGTGTGTCAATTACAAGTTGTGAAACCAAATCATTATATTTACGGTAAGAGGTTTGGCACAAAGAACCTTTTTTTCTCAGGATAAGCATGTTATTGTGCAGGAATGCAGTGCTGGTGATTTTGTCCTCCTTGGCACACTGTTTTGTTCCATCTGAGCCAGAACTTCTTTTACTCACGTTGGTTTCTCCACTGGCAAGTAGCTTCCATCCAGCTAGCTTTTATATCTGCTCTGAAATGGTTTGCTAAGATGAAGTCGATCCAATAGGAAGGGAGGATGGAGGAATTTGGGCACATGTAAACAGGCCTTTACTCGGTTGAGGAGGAGAGAGGAGAGGATGGAGGAGGGGAGTGAGGTTGGAAGGCATGGCAGAGGACCCATTGCCATGGAAACCATGTGCGTCTTTTACTCTGTGACATGGAATCTTGCCACAGGAAGTGACATAGGAGACTTGAGGGGATCAGGACACAGGTGCCTGAAATCGATACCCTCTACAGAGAGATAAGACCAGAACACAGCCAGCAGGCAGGGTGAAGAGAACAGCAGACATGTGCATGAAGGCAGAGTAGGGAGAGAGGCTGACAGTCACAGGTATGGGACAAGACCTGACGATTTCCACACTTTAAACTGGATGTTATTTCCTAGCAAGGTTCCAGATGACTGTAGTGATTAGATATGGGTCACTGTGCATAACTAAATGCTGCCTTCTGGCACGAGCCTGGGACCAGCTATCCGTCCTGGATTCCCTGCTTCAGCAAGTACCGGGAAAACCCCAATTTGATCTCAGAACAGGGTCAACAGCTAATGTTAACTCATCCACTCAGCTTAAGGAATGTGAGTCATCTGAAGAGGTATCTTGTTGCTGGCTTATCAATGGGATCAGAGTGTTATGTTAACAGTGGACAAAACCATGAAATGTATTATAGTGAGGGAAAGGCTATAAAATCAAGGAAAGATTGTAGACTAAGAAACCTGCCTCCTACTTCCTGTTTCCTGTGCTTAGTCATGGTGATGTGAGTTCTGTGCATACCTCAGATGTTAGTGTTTGTTCTGAATAGGCGTCTTCAGTCGGAGTCACAGAATTGCTGCAACTCAAATCCTAGGAATGACACACACACACACTATTTATTTCACTCTCTCACACACACAGTCAGCCCCAGGCAAAGCAGCAACTGCCAGGGATTAGCAGAGGAGGAAGTGACTGTTAAGATTCTTCTCACCCACGCAAACACAGACAGGGTTCGACAAGGAGAAGCTTACGATCACAAGAACTGTTTGACTGTCTGAATGCCTCATCTTCAGGTGTATTAAAAGTCCCGTCGGAAGTTTATTTTCTTTACTTGACTACAGTTTGCACTCTTAAAGACATGCTGTTATGGGATTAGCTAGAATCGGGCCTTGAGGGTTGTGGTGTATGAATGCAGGGCATTGCCCTTGAGAATGACTGATGTGTTCTAATGTCCCTCCAGGAAAGAGCTTCACCCTGACAATCACGGTATTCTCCAACCCGCCACAAGTGGCCACTTACCACCGGGCCATTAAGGTCACAGTGGATGGACCACGGGAGCCCAGGAGTGAGTACAACATGCACACACTCACACACACACACACACACACACTCACACACCCACACACACGCTCACAGGCTCACACACACACACTCACACACCCACAGACAAGCTCACACACACAGGCAGACACACACGCTCACAGGCTCACACACACTCACACACCCACAGACAAGCTCACACACACATGCAGACACACACACACACCCACATACCCACACACCCACACACCCACAGAAACTCACACACACACACTCGCCCAGGGTGTGATAATGACTGGCTGAGGCTGTTTTTGTTAGACTTGCTGATTTGTGGGCGTGTCCTACGAACAGATAGCCAATCACAACAGTCAAGGACTAGTACTAAATAGTGGCGCCTGTCTAAAATGGAGATAGTAAAACAACAAGTACACTAACAAAGGATAGAGACATACTTTTTTCAAACCCCTTAACTGGAAAAAGTTCCGATTATTTTAAGTGGCAATCAACAGGTTTTTAATTAACTTGACTTCTCAGAAATAGCCTTGCTTCCCATGCGATGGTATGAGAGAGAGAGTGCAGCACGAAGGGTACACTGGGTAGCAAAGTGCTAGCATCAGCTCATTTTAATGGGCCATATAAAAACAACTGAAGAGGAAAAAAAACTTTACTATGGCCATCAGTGCCAACTGGTCTGGCAGGCAGCTGTTTCCCCAGCCCTGCCTATTCATAAAAACATATTCACATCTTTGGCGTCTCAGTGAAGACTAGCACATCACAAACAACCCTCCTCCCGTCCTATAAACACACATGGCACTGGGACACAGAGACAGACGGAGAGACAGCGACAAATCTGGAGTCACGGAGATTAGTAGGTCATCATTCTGGATGAAACCTGCCCCCTGGCGCCAGAGACGCCCCTCACACACACACACACACACACACACACACACACACACACGAGAATGCGAGCTCACACAGTAACACATACGGATATGCGAAGAGCACTCGCTCTTCACTTTGATCGCAAGCATTTCCTGTGCATCTGCCGTCTCTGTCAGATGGCTTCCAAACACCCACAGTCTGGCCCCGTTACTTAGAGACCGGCGGATGGGAGGCAGGAAGGAATTTGTTTACAAAGAATCGTTTTCTCTCTTGACAACAACAGCCCTAAAGTCCCTTCGGCCCACAGACACATTCTGAAGTCTTAAGGACGTGATCAACCAGGTGTGAAATACACTGTAAAAACAGAACGCTGAACTCCTCTTCATCAAGCGATTTTTCTTTCTGCCAGAGCTCCAACAATAGCATTCCACTGCATGTGAGTTGTGAAGTGGCTGTCACCGTTTCCCAAGGACCTGTGTCTCAGAATATGCTTCTCCCTCAGGAGCCTGGGTCACAGGGTGGCCAACCCCACATGTGTGTCCCTGTTAGGGCCCACCAGCAGGCCTCCCTGCCCCAGGCCCGGTACGGACAGTCTCCCAGCTCAGAGCCAGCCACTGCTATCTCTGAACGCTCCATTTACACATGGGGCCCTCATCTGCCTTTCCACCTCTATTTGGTGTTAAATTAAGTGTGTAATTAGGAGGCCCCTATTACGCCTTAGAGGGGGCCCTACAGAGAGGAGAACACTGGGCAGTCTTAGCTCATAGCACACACACACACTCACACACACACACTCACACACACTCACACACGCACACTCACACACACTCACACACACACTCACACACACGCTGTCACAACTACATGTCATTTGTCTGAACCATTCGACTTCTGCATATATTTCAAAGTGACAGAGAGGAATAGCACGTTTATTCACTCCAAAACAATCATCTTTGAAAGATTCGGGACAGCTGCTTTGTCCACGAGACATCTGCTACACAGTGTTTTGTTATTTTGTTCTTGTTAACTTTTCATCCGTGTCCTCCACTCAGTTGATCAGGGTGTCAGTCAGTAAGTATGTTAATAATTAGTTTATGTAATTGTCAAGGCCTTATGGTTACCATAAGAGTCCCACACGACTGGAACCGCCATATCAAGTTCCCCGGCATAGTTTGGAATCAGTTACAGTTTTCTGTGTTTGGTTGACAAAGTAACGGTTCTCTGTGGTAACGTGCAAGGACTGCGAGGTTCGGGCCTGGTTGTGTTGATGGGCCTGCAGCGGGAGCGTGGCTGCACTGTTGGTGAGTGGTTTGTCAGGTCCTTCTGGTCACTGTGTTATTTGCCGGAGGTTAATGTGGTTTCTGTGGCTCACATTGTGCTTAATAAGATGACAGGTCCTGGTTGCCCTGTGGTTAGCCACTACGCCCAGAAGTGTGTCTTTGGGTGTGTGTGTGTGTGAGCTTGTGTATGTTTGCGTGTACCCACACGCGTGTGTGTGTTTATGTATGTCTCTGTGTGTGTGTGTGTGTGTTATTGGTGTCAGTAGTCTGTTTTAGTAACAGTGCTGGTTTGGAGCACTGCTAATAGGTCTCATTAAACGTCATTTGAACTAATAGACTGGGAGGGGTTGGTTAAACCAACATGCTTTTATAGGTGGTTCTGTGTCTCCTCAGATCCTGGGCATGACCAGGAACAGTCTCCTGACTGGAGATCACAACACAGCACCAGGCTTTCTGTCCAAATGACTCTCCTTCCATTACTGGTTATTATCGACAGCCAACCATAGGAGGTGACTGAAGCACTTGTGGCATATATGTCTTGTGTTGCTGTGTGTGTACATGCCTCCATGTCGTTCATGGTTTTTGTCCGAGGTTAGTGGTCAGGCCCCTCTGTGCCGTTGGCCCCTGTCTTGGTATGTGCCGGGCCTGGGTCTGGGTCTGGGTCTGGTCTAGTTTTGGTCAGGGTGTTAACAAGTTTGGTCTTGGTGTTGTATGAGTCTGGTAGCTCAGAGGCCTGGAGACAATATTAGTGGTTCAGTGGTGTCCTTTGCCAAACCAAGCTTTGTATCGCTCCACACATTCACACACACTTGATGTTAGGCACAGCCCTCCCACAAACCTGACCGCACGTGGAGTGTTGTGAGAGATACTAATAAACTGTTTGCATGCTCCGGAAGCTTCTCAAGTATACAATGGGAATATCAGCATTATCGCGGCCCGTCATCCTCTAAGGTCAGTTTCTCTTACCTTAGGACACACACACGCCTTCTCTGAGCGTGAGCGCTTCTCTGTGTGCGTCATCATGTCTGTTGTGATGTTACTGAGCCTGACGGGCAAGACCTGAGCAATCCAATACCAACTTTAAAAATAGGTCACATGTCAGCACAGGTTGGGCTTGTTTATCTCTGAAGGGGATGGTCCCGCCCTTATTTCACATCCTCAAACACGAGTGCGCATGCACTCATGGACACACACAGACTGTACACACATATGCTGTACTGTACATACAACTCACACACATTCACACTCATCCACATCCACTTTGATGCTCTCTCACACACACACACACACACACATTCACTCGCAGACAGACAGTGTGGTATCTGCTGAAGCTGCAGACTCATTCAGAACATGCCTTAACAATGGGAGCAGGACCAATAAACCCCCCTGAACTCCAGGAGGGAGAAGAGAGAAAGAGAGAGGGAAAAAAACAGAGAAAGAGAGACTGAAAGAAGTGAACGAGAGAGGGAGATACTCTAGTCTAATCCTGAGGCAGTGAGACGGATGTCTCATGAGGTTCCATGAACAGATGCCAAGGCTTTATAAGACAGAACACAAAGCTAGGAGGCAGAGGGCCTGAGATACTGCGACTGAGGAAGCACACTCAGGTCTACAGAGTCAGGGACTGAGGCAGCACACTCAGGTCTACAGAGTCAGGGACTGAGGCAGCACACTCTGGTTTACAGAGTCAGGGACTGAGTCAGCACACTCAGGTCTACAGTCAGGGACTGAGTCAGCACACTCAGGTCTACAGTCAGGGACTGAGTCAGCACACTCAGGTCTACAGTCAGGGACTGAGGCAGCACACTCAGGTCTACAGAGTCAGGGACTGAGGCAGCACACTCAGGTCTACAGAGTCAGGGACTGAGGCAGCACACTCAGGTCTACAGAGTCAGGGACTGAGGCAGCACAACATCAAAACATCTCAAAGAGATTTACTCTCTTTGTTCCGAATAAAAACACTTTCATGTGAGCGGAGAGGTGATGAGGGAGGCTGTCTGAGACTGTGTGTGTGTGTGTGTGTGTGAGAGAGCGAGAGAGCGAGAGAGAGAGAGAGAGAGAGAGAGAGAGAGCATCAAAGTGGATGTTCAATGTGAGTGTGGATGTGTGTGGGTTTTATGTACAGTACAGCATATGTGTGTACAGTGTGAGTGTGTGTGTGCCCTTCCCTGGCCTGGCTTGCTTCCTCAGGGCTGGAACGCATGGACCACACAGATGGCTGGCAGCCCTCCACGACAGCCTGGCTCTCTCTCTCCCTCTCTCTCTCTCTCTCTCTCTCTCTCTCTCTCTATCTCTCTCTCTCGCTCTCTCTCCCTCTCTCTCCCTCTCTCTCTCTCGCTCTCGCTCTCTCCCTCTCTGTCCCTCTCTCTCCCTCTCTCTCTCCCTCTCTCTCCCTCTCTCTCTCGCTCTCTCTCCCTCTTTCCCCTCCTCTGCTCTCTCGCTCTCTCCCTCTTTCCCCTCCTCTGCTCTGTCTCTCCCCCTCTCCCTCTTTCCCCTCCTCTGCTCTCTCTCTCTCTCCACTTCTACAGACCCCCATGGTAGACGGGCGTCTGGCTGTCACCCACTCAGCACTTTTCCTCTCTCTTCACGCTCTGCCAGATTCAGACTGCCACCTGAAATAATTCATTGTTTCTGACTCCTCACAAAAACAACACAGCCACTGGGAAAGCTCCAAATAAAAAAGTGAAATGGAGACGAATGCATTCAGTCATGCTCTTTACTGGCTGTTCTAGCAGAAACTGACTGACAGACACACAGACTGATATTCCAGGAGTGTGTTGCTCTTAAATCAAGGTAGATATATTAATCACAGGTCACACCATAATCATAAACCCTAAGCCGACTGGGCTTCAGGGATGACGTGACAGTGAATTTATAAGATGTCCATTTATTCGGCTTGTGTTCACATGTGTTTCTTACGCAACCTTAGTCAACCGGAGTGAATTTCTAAATAGTTCATCTGTAGAGGATGCCTGCTTGGCTGGTAAGGAGAGCTATTGTGTTTCAGACTGGTAGTCTCAGCCCGTGCCTCAGAGGGAAACAGCTCACCTCATCATCCATCAGAGATCACGGCACTCAGTCCCAGATCACATCTCCATCTGGCATCAATTACTTAGGCCTTACACACTGTTTACCCGTCTTGCTCTTACTTACAGTGTTTTCAGACCATTGTGGTGGATATGTCTCCAGTTCATTATCTCTCTGCTACAAACAACACTGTTTTGGGATCGCTGGGTGTTCGATTTGATCTGCAGAGATGGCAGATAATGGATGGAGCTGGCACATGCGTGTGTTTGTGTGTCCGTGCTAGCCTACGTGTGTGTGTGTGTGTCTATGTGTGTGTGTAGGTGCGTGTCCATGCGCTTGTGTATTACCGTAACATCTGTTCTGAATCTGGGTGTTTCCGGCTGCTGGTTGGGCAGGGAAGTGGCACACACTATCGAAAATCTGGGCTATTTTCACAGGGATGATGGGAATCTGAGGGACTTTCCCTCCGGCTCTGAAATCATCCGCCTTCCCGTTCCTTTAAATACCCCGGCTCATTCCAACGCCCTGCTAGGGTTCCGATAAAACAGCTGAGAAATCTTGTGTTTGGCAACAGATGTCTTCTAAAAGGTGTAATTAAGGCCTGAAAAACGGTATTTACTGTCAGAGCCACCAAACTAATGGACTGTGAGGGCAGGGTGTATTCACTGTGCACTGGACTTTAATGCATAGTAGTGGTTACCATGTCGCATTTCTTCATGGTTGAAAATCATGCTTTGCTGCCCCTTATGACCACAACCTTATCTGTTGGTACCCACTGTCCAGCCAGTTGGGGAAAACTAGCGGTCCACTGGTTTGAGCTTGACCTAGGAGTGTTAACAGAGACAATGCACAGCCTGTATCAGCCTGTCCCAGACTGTCTGAAATACCTGGGGAAAGATCAGGCAGTTCAGTGTATTTACAGACACTCCGCCCTTGCGAGTGAAAACATCCCTCCTTGGATCCAGCCCAGACTAGGTACGGCGTGTCTCAAACAGCTCCTGGATCTTCTGCGCTGTGCGGAGGAAACCTCTTGGTCCTGCATCTTCTGCGCTGTGCGGAGGAAACCTCCTGGTCCTGCATCTTCTGCGCTGTGCGGAGGAAACCTCCTGGTCCTGCATCTTCTGCGCTGCGCGGAGGAAACCTCCTGGTCCTCTTAACTGTTCCACCATTCACGGCGCTTCAGGGAGGATCCAGCGAGCCCCAGTCAGCCCCCAGACTGCAGACTGGGGACCCATCCAGAGCTCTTAATTTACTGTTCATCAGGGTCTCCTCCTCTCCCTCCTGCCCCCACCCTCCTCTGCCTCCCCCATGTCTCGCCCTCCCCCCCCCCCCCCAGCTATTTATACCCATCTCTAGGAGAGGGCCGCGCACAAAGCCTCACTGTGTCCCATCGCTGTTTTAAAGAGAAACTCAGTCTGTTAGGAGTGGAAAGCCTATGATTGACTGGGCACAGCCCGCTAAGAGAAATAAGGAATGCCAGTGGAAGGCACAAATTATCCTGCCGGCCTGATGGCAAATGTTGAAATGAATGAATTATCCATGTGAGTTATGTCATGAAAGTGAGCTGTGCTGTTTGAGGTCATCAAGATGGGTTGCTCTGAGTCGGGGATGACGTAGTAGCACATCATCATCTATCTGGATGTATTTGTCCATGTGACATCTCTGGAACACTGAATAGGAAACTGATGGAAACCTTAAATATTCGGTCACTTCTGTCTCCTCCTGGACCTTCTAGTCATCCTCAACATCCTGCTCTTTCTTCTCTCCTTCCTCCTCGTCTTCATCCAACTCATCTTCTTTCCTTTTCCTCTTCATCTCTGCTCTTCCTCTTTAGGATGCCTCTAACCCCTGACCCCAGTCTCTCCACCCCCTCCCTGGGCTAGTGTCAGAGGCGTGTCTGTGTGTTGCTCAGGCAGGTTGGACAGGATCGGGAGGCAGCTGCCTGTCCCTGCCTGTGCCAGATGGCACTCGGCCAGCTCTGTTTACCTTCATGTTTACTTCACCTACTTTACAAAGGATCTGATGGCAGAGGGAGCAAGCGTTCAAATACACAGACGTGTAAAATGACAGACAGACAGGAGAGAGACAGACAGACAGATAGGAGAGAGAGAGAGACAGATAAGTAGAGATATAAGGTAAGATACAGACATACTGATCCACAGATCATGGAGGTGTGTGTGTGAGAGAGAGAGAGAGAGAGAGAGAGAGAGAGAGAGAGAGAGAGAGAGAGAGAGAGAGAGGGAGTGTGTAGACAGAGGAGTCATGCAGTATATTAAGTGCATAACGAAATTGTGGGATGTTTTGGAAGGGACAGAACACAGGTAGACGGATCATGGAATCAGAATCAGGTTTTTGAGCATAGCTGTAGTGTTTACCTGAGGATGAGTCCTGGCTGAGTAAACTGTTGGCTTGTAGCTTGTCGCTAACAGGATGCAGCATCCCAGTTCTGGCCTCTCACAGCATACATCCTCTGGCTGATATAAACACAGGCCCTGTTGACAGAAGATCAGCTCTCAAAGCACACAGCACAACTGTCACATCACAGCATGTCTGGAATGACAAGATCCAAGATCGCCACTACACTGTAAAGCAAACAACACGCAAAGCTTTTTCTGGGCGGGTGAAACATAGACGTAATAATAGTTCCGTGGTCGTCGAATTCTTATACTAAATGACTTCTTGTGGAGGGGGTCATAGTGTGAGGTGGATGGAGCTGACAGCAGTGTGAGGTAAAGCCTGGTACAGTGGTGGGTCAAGGTGAGGGTGAGGGGTAGCCTGGCTGACAGGGTGTGTGTGTCTGCAGGGCACCAGGTGAGGGTGAGGGGTAAGGTGGCTGACGGGGTGTGTGTGTCTGCAGGGCATCAGGTAAGGGTGAGGGGTAAGGTGGCTGACGGGGTGTGTGTGTCTGCAGGGCATCAGGTAAGGGTGAGGGGTAAGGTGGCTGACGGGGTGTGTGTGTCTGCAGGGCACCAGGTGAGGGTGAGGGGGTAAGGTGGCTGACGGGGTGTGTGTGTCTGCAGGGCACCAGGTGAGGGTGAGGGGTAAGGTGGCTGACGGGGTGTGTGTGTCTGCAGGGCACCAGGTGAGGGTGAGGGGTAAGGTGGCTGACGGGGTGTGTGTGTCTGCAGGGCACCGTCAGAAGCTGGAGGATGCTCCTAAGACCGGCCTGTTCTCTGACCGCCTCAGCGAGCTGGAGAGAATCCGACAGAGGGTTGCCGTGCCGACACAACCACCCCGGCCGTCCCTCAACCCTGGACCCAACTCCTTCAACCCCCAGGGCCAAACACAGATACCAGGTGAGCATGTAGGACATGCACCAGCCAGGGTACATACAGTACCAGATGTGCTTCTAGAACATTCACCAGTCTGGGTAGATACAGTACCAGATGTGCTTCTAGAACATTTACCAGTCTGGGTAGATACAGTACCAGATGTGCTTCTAGAACATTCACCAGTCAGGGTAGATACAGTACCAGATGTGCTTCTAGAACATTTACCAGTCTGGGTAGATACAGTACCAGATGTGCTTCTAAAACATTCACCAGTCTGGGTAGATATAGTACCAGATGTGCTTCTAGAACATTCACCAGTCAGGGTAGATACAGTACCAGATGTGCTTCTAAAACATTCACCAGTCTGGGTAGATACAGTACCAGATGTGCATCTAGAACATTCAGCAGCCAGGGTAGATACAGTACCAGATGTGCTTCTAGAACATTCAGCAGCCAGGGTAGATACAGTACCAGATGTGCTTCTAGAACATTCAGCAGCCAGGGTAGATACAGTACCTAATGTTCACCACACATCACAGTCACAGTAAGGTCCCATCATCACTGAGCCGCCACCATGCACACATGCTTCCCTCGAGGTAAAAATAGTCTCACTGCGGTATGGGCTCTTAGTGAAATAGAGCAGGTTTGTCCAGGCAAGGTGAAATGTCACACCTGGATGGTATACCTGCTTCATGCTCATTCTCTACGTACGAGGTGGTAACGCCATCTCTCACGACTACACACCTGTCACCCGAGCCAGCACTGCTACTGCCAGCTCCTCCCTGCTAGCCTCCCTGCCCCAGTCCAGCTGGCCACTTCCTGTCACATGTGCTGGTTACACTTCAGCTTTCACATTCAGGGTTTCCCGGTACTTGAGGGGTACAGTGGGTCGTTTGTAGACCTGAACGGACATGTGCTGAATGTTTCCACAGCTTCTCTGTAAATATTTTGAAGTTGATCTTGAAGTCAACATCCGACGGCTGGATTCTGTAAATATACCCAAACGTTTACATCCTAGAATATTGATAAATGTACACATTTTGATATTCAATCTGTAGATCGTTTTCAGCTTCAAGACTCTTACTGTTTGTGGTCAATGTGAAAATAGGTGTTTAGGCTTTATGTGAATGCAGAGACTGTTGTAAAGTGTGTGTTGCCATGAGTGTGGCTGCGTGTTTATATATGCTGGGCGTGTGCCATGGATCCTCTCAGTCCTGAAGCCAGTGCAAGATGTTTTTAAAGGCAAACAGGAAGATCTTCTCTGCTTAGGCAAACATTAGATGTGTCATTGCAAGAGAGGTTGCGTAACAATTTGAACTGCGAATAACCGAAAAAAAAACATCCAGGAATGCACGGTAAATAGAATAAGACACCGATAACGTCTTAACTTGTCGCTTCTGCTCTCTCATGCAATGTATTTCAAATACAAGGCAGGAATTAAAATACTGAAATACAGCGATTCTCACCTCTTTTTATTCCTGTCCCCCTCTCCCCCCCTCAGACCCACGCCAGTCCCAGGCTTCTCCACCCTGGTCCTATGAGCAGACTTACCCCTCCTACCTGAGTCCCATGGCCTCCCCCTCCGTCCACTCCACTACCCCCCTCTCCGCCAGCCGAGGCACAGGCCTTCCTGCCATCAGCGACGTGCCCCGACGCCTGCCAGGTACACACCTCCACCCACCCTGCTCTGTGCCCACCCTACCTCACACAGGTACACACCTCCACCCACCCTGCTCTGTGCCCACCCTGCCTCACACAGGTACACACCTCCACCCACCCTGTTCTGTGCCCACCCTGCCTCACACAGGTAGACACCTCCACCTCACCTAAAAGACCTGTCCCTGATACATCATAACCAATGAGAGAGCTTTCACAGCTGTAATTGCATATTTACAATTTGTCAAAAAAGGCAGGCTAACTGACCAATTTACTTGCACAAGTCACCATTAGCTAATTCTGGATGAATGTGAGGAGAGGGAGACATCCACCGTTCCCCTTCAGAGTGGTTCTGGAAGGCTTTTTATAAACAGTGGAAAAGAGGATTGTTTCCTCTTTTCCTCTGTCCAAGCCTTTGATCTCAGAGGAGTATGGCTAATAACAGGCCCAGGATAATAACAGGCTCGTGACGGACCAATAAAGTGGCTTTATAGTGATCCACGGTTCTCCCAAGGCATGCTGGGTACTCATGGAGTTCCTTCTTCTGCATAACGGCAGCATCTGTGCTAATTTGTCTGCCTTCCCCGACCCGAACACGCGTTTAAAAGCCCTAATTGCGGCCAGGCAAGTTCTCTCTCCTTCATACACCTGTTTGACCCAGCGCCAGGTGATTCTTTTCCCTATGCCCTCTCTTTCACATTCACTCTCTCGCTCTCTTTCTCTTTCTCTTGCTCTCTCTGCTCTCTCTCTCTACAGTCGACATCTCTCTCTCTTTTCAGTCGACATCTCTCTCTTCTTTGTGTTGATGTGCTACACCTTAATTCCTCCTCGTTGAGCCCGAAGCTAGGGTGAGTGCTTAAGAGTTGCCGCGGTGTGACTGTGCATCGGAGGGGGATTGAAATCCTGCCAGCTGCCTTGTCAGCTCTGATTAGTTTGGTCCCCCCCCTTCCCTGCTTTCATCTCAGGAGCGTCGAGCTTTGTTCTCTTAGCCCTTTCTCACTCATACCCACACCCTTCCACACACACACACACACACACACACACACACACACACACCCTTCCACACACACCCACACACACACACACACCCTTCCACACACACACACACACACACACTTCCACGCACACACTCTCACCCTTCCACACACTCTCACGCATGCATGCTCACACTGAAGCTTGCTTCCACATGCTGATACGCTCACACACTGCCACGCCTGGATATGAACGGCTCCTGAGTGTAACGACGAGGGCTCTCAGAGGACGGGAGATAAGAGACAAGTCTGACTCATGGTGAGCTCAGAGCAGCCACATCACCCCTGACTGGAGCTCCACTACAGAGAGACAGGAGGAGAGACGTGCTGGACCCTTGGCCTCCTGTCTACCAGCTCTTCATGTAGAGAAATGCTTCAGTAGGCAATCAGTGATTCAGCTCCAGGAGTTCATCACTCAAGTCAAACACCAAATTCGGAAGTGAAGTTCAAAAGTTTGGGTTTGTAAAATACTTCCAAATATTTAGACAACGTACACTCTGGTTTCATTTAAACTAATGAAGCTTGATCTGGCTCATCATCACAGAGGGCTTTGTACAGTAAATGAGTCCAAATGTGAACAGCAGAAGTCGGGAGTTTATTGAACACTGCCGTTCACTTCTGAGGTCACACTGGTCCCTCTATTCCGAAGACAATCACCTACTATTTCGATGTAAAATCAAATGGATCTTGCTGGAGAGAAGGAAGTTTAAAGGCCTTAATTGACAGCACATGTTATCTGACGCTAGTGACAAACCCGGCCTTGCAATTTCACCCACACATAAACACTAAGCCCTCCCTTCCCATCACCACCACCCCCCACCCAGCCATCCCCGCCCTCTCACACCAGACATGGTGACACGGAAGACGCCTAGTGATTTATGATAAGACTGCCATGGCTGGACTCCACCATGGGGAGGGGTGGGGGAGGAGGGGATGCGGGGGTTAGTGTGAGTGGGGAGTACCTCCTATTCTCCTTAAACTTTCTGGGCCCAGCGCGATGCTAGCCACAGCCAGTTAGTGGTTTCAGGGTATTTTTTAGGATGGAGCGTGGAGAGGAACGAAGGGATGTAATGGATGGAGAGAGAGAGATCAGCTCTCTCTCTCTCTCTCTCTCTCTCTCTCTCTCTCTCTCGCTCTTTCTCTGTCTCTCTATGTATCTATATATCACTCACCCTCTTTCATACACACATAACTTACACACACACACACACACGCTCTGTCTCTGGAGCCGTTGGGAGGCAAGCAGAGGAGCCACATCAGAGCTCAGCCCTGCCTCATTATGGATCTCATGGAAACTGCTTCTCCTCAAAGTGTTTCCATGTGTTCTGCTCTTGATTCATCCCAACTGCTTTTTTAATGTGCATGCAGTATTCACACACATATCACCCCTCCGCACACACACACACACTGACACAAACGCAGATACACACAAACACAGATATAGAAACACAGAGATACACACGCACACACAAAGATAAAAATACACAGATATGAACCGCTGACACACACGGTCATACACACATACTGGGTAAGCATAAACATGTGAGCATAATATGCATGCACACACGGACACATAAATAAGCATATTTGTAAACACAGATTAAGAATCATATATGGAAGCATGAATACACAATCTATCACAGTTTCTGTAATCTTAAATCCAACAAATAAGACCATAATTGAAAAGATTTTGGAACACGGCTTTCTAGGTCTATTGGCATTTCAACATGGTGTCTGAAGAGATTATTTTAAATGGATCACAGTTCTTGGATATTTAGCTTTTCTGACACAATAAAATAATTGTATATTATCCCCAAGTGGCACTTTGTACGCACCAATTACTGAACCCCCCCTTCACATAGCACATCAACAAGACTGACAACTAGGGAAGCATAGACAGTAATCGAAAGAGAGTGACACAGTCAACAACTATTATAATAACTAGTAATTTAATATTACATAGATTCAAGCAGACATATCCTTTAGGAACGGCTGCTCGTCGCTGAGTCGTCTTGATAATTGAGCACGAGTAGAGAAATATACATTTATATCTGTGTGAAATATACATTTCTCTCTCTCTCTCACATATTCATGTGTATGTGTGTGTGTGTGTCTGCAGGTACGTCTGACCTGAGTCCGTTCCCAGGTCAGTTTGAGCGCCAGTTTCCCAGCCTCTCCCTGACAGAGAGTCGATTCTCCAGTCCCAGGATGCACTACCCCGCCACCTTTACCTACACCCCCCCGGTCACCTCCGCCATGTCGCTGGGCAGCGCCCACTACCACACCTACCTGCCTCCACCCTACCCCGGCTCCACCCAGAGCCAGAGTGGACCCTTCCAGACTAGCAGCACCCCCTATCTCTACTACGGAGCCTCCTCCGGCTCGTACCAATTCTCCATGGTTCCGGGGGGTGATCGTTCACCGTCCAGGATGATACCACCCTGCACTAGTGCTTCCACAGGCAGCTCCCTGGTTAATCCTAACCTGCCCAGCCAGACGGAGGGGGGAGTGGAGGGGGATGGCAGCCACAGTAACTCCCCCACCGTGCTCAACCCTGGAGGTAGGATGGATGAGGCCGTCTGGAGGCCCTACTGAAACCAGGGACAACAAGAAGGGGAAAACATCAACTGATGTTCTGGTTTTAAAGCACAAAACCTTTTGGGAGAGTTTTGAATTATGCAACAAATTAGCAGAAAGAAAAACTATCTATTCCGTTCCTCGGAAATAAACGTCGAGATAAAAGAAAACAGACTTGTGTGAACTTGTCTTCCTGGAATGTGTTTTGACCAAGGCACTACAAAGGGAGTTATTCTCACAGCAATAATGAGAAAGACACAAGACTATTATGGTTTACTAGACCCAAGTGGATAAAACATTATTCCAGTTTTATGATAATCCACGAGCAAATGGATTGTTCAGATACTTCTTTTGTAGTGTTTGTATTTCTATAAGGCTTTTTGCAGAGCATGTTTTTGTACTACGACAATATAAAGATGCAGGTCAAGCACTGAGTAGCAAGCGATGAGAGTGACACTTATGTTACCTTTGGTGGTATGAACAGCAAATTTGCTTTAAAATGTCTATACGCTCATTTTAAATCATTTATTTAAATTGTATATTGTGGGTGAGAGGATGGTGTGAATTAAGGAGTTTTTTTAAGGAGTTTTAACTTATAAAGCCATAAATTATGTATTGTATTTGAAACTTGAGTCGTAGAATTGTAATCTGAATATTTTTGATGCATATGAGTAAGTTAACATTGATTTTGAAAGGTAATTTAAAGAGTGAAAAGTTTAATTTCTTTACAACCCAAAGACCCTCTTACAATGTACGTTTTGACGTGATTTCCAAAGACTATGACAGCATATTTCCTCTGCAATTACTTTCAAGCTAGATTTCACCACACCTAGAGCAACTTATTTGGCTTTGAATTGACCCATACAATACACACAGCAATTACATTTATTGTGTCTGTTGGCAGTTGTCAATGCCAGTCAAATTTAATGTTATTAAGGATTTATTCCAAATCAAGAAAACAATTATTTGGTCAGGTTTAATCTATTTTAATTGTTTTTTCTGTAGAGTGAAAATATAGTTTTTTTGGCAGTCACAGGGAGAAACCAAATGGATAGATTGGTGGGACCAGTTAGAATGGATTCCTTCACAGTCTCAGATTATGACTTGAGATCCTCAACAGTGTGCCATGTTAGGAGAAGCACAGCCTGGAGTGCTGCAGTGGAGCAGGTCAGAGGGTGACTGTGTTATGCACACAGTACAGTGATGCCTGGACTTCCACTTCAGTGAGTTGGAGTCCTACGTCTTCCTGGAGTCACTTCCTCATGTCCTTCTCTCTTTCAGGTGTAACAGCTTAAGGCTTTAGTCCGATATTACGTTTATACATGATCCCTGAGACCCTTGCTGTTTCAACATTACGTGCGAGAGATGACTTTCTAAAAGTTTGTCAAAGTGTGTAACACTTATGAGCACCAAATCAAGACCCTTTTCATTATTTTTGTATTTCTTAATTTCATCTTTTCACAGTTGTGATGTCGAATTAACCTCTGTTGAAAAACAGTTTGGACCAAATATCTTCTGCCCATTGATTTCACTTTTTATTTTATTTGTCTGCTTCGGTGTCATGTTTTACAAAATGGGGTTAAATCATATTACTGCCCAGTATTACAGACTCTATGTTGGATCGACTCTAGAGAAACGACACTATACACAGTGTAACAGAAGAGAAATGGAGATGTTTACAGTTTGCAATTACAAGTGTTTTGAGATTTGAGAATGCAAAAAATGTAGAACTGAAAAATGCTTCCTACGTGGTGATTGGATGCAGCTGCTGACAGCAAACTGGAAACAAACAGGATGGGAGAGTTCGTTTGCATGTTTCTATCATAAAGCACTTACTTCTGGACTTATTTTTACCAGCACTTGCGGGAGTCTGCCAGAAGGTTAGTGGGTTTGGTTCTCTCTACCAGTGTAACACCACTGGAGTCACACACAATGGATAACACTTGGCTAAACATGCCATTTATATTGGAGTTGAATTTGATCTCAAAAGGCAGTCAGTATTTATTTTAAAAATACTATTTTTCCTCTTGCAAGATGTATTTTTCAGTGGATGTTGGCAATACAAGAATATTGAGAAAAACACTGCGATTTCCAAAGTTCCAAATCCATCCTTCTCCATTAGAGGTTTGCACACAGTGTCTTGGTCCCAGTCTGTGTTGTGGATCACCTGAACTCTTTTGATGTCACCAGATATCAAGGCTCTGGTTTTGGCTTTCGGCCAAGTGAGCGTAAACAGTGTTGAGTCTTTAAAACACACAAATACTATGTCATATCTATGTCATGCTATGGCATGTCTATGTCATGTCTATGTCATGTCACACCATGTCAGATGCACCCGATAAAAACAGCTGTCAGCTGCAACAGAAAATGTTAGTTCCATTTGTTCCCCGTGTACATTATGAACGGTATAATTTTTTGTTGACAACCAAGAGCACAAAGTAAAAAAGCCAGTCTCTAAAGGGCCAACAAAACACTGGTCCTTTACTGACAGACATCAGGGTTAGATCTACATGTATATCATCACATCGTCACCCTTCCTCATGGTACTGAAACCTTGCTTTGTTTCCAAAAGGTGTTTGTTCTGTTGTCACCCATAAAAAGTGGATTCTTGCATAGTTTCATAATGAGATTGTCATTGAAAATGCTAACAGTAATGTGTAATTCAATCATCTAAACACGGACGCCCCCAGTTCTTAAGAACTTTACTTCTTTGTCTTTGTTACACTTGGTCAAACCTTCAGTCAGGAAATGTAACTGTCTTCATTATTCTGCTGGTTGTTCATATTTGGGCAAAGAGTTTGTTTTTTTATTCCAAAAGGGACTGGCAACCTGACAACAGTGAGTGAAATTGGCATTGTGATTGTATATTTGTTTATGTTTAAGAATAAAGGAGGATTTTTGTTAATAAGACCTTCATATCTCTCATCGTGGCCTTAAGCATCTTTCCTATGATCTTACGTGTGTGTGTGTGTGTGTGTGCGCGCGAGTGTGTGAGTGTGGCCCACATTGTCAACATGTCATGTTCATTCTTATTCTCCTCCATGTCTCTGGCCCCGGCACATCTATGCTCCTGAACTGGAACAGGCAGGGAGCAACAGTGAGGACCACTGAGCACAGAACAGTCGTATCTACATGGGGGTTTCATGTAAGGCTCCCATGTAGAGGTTCCATCCCAGGCCCTGCCGTTCAGTCTGGATCAACATTGTCTTTGGAGCGCTCTGTCCTCGATCTTGCTAGACACGGCCGGCCTGCACTGACGGAGAGAAGGAGAGAGAGAGAGAGAGAGAGAGAGAGAGAGAGAGAGAGAGAGAGAGAGAGAGAGAGAGAGAAGGAGAGACAGAGAAAACGAGGTAGCCTGTTTTACATTATTCCAAGACATAACATACCCAATTCGAGTGCACACACACACACGCACACGCCATGTGTTTTTTAGGTTCGGATTGGGAACATTCTCGGGATTTCCCTGAATATAGATTGAGTGAAGAAAAGAAAGTTGGGGTTGGTTTCGGGTTTGCATTCCCTGCGTTCTCAGCCATGTCTAGCAATTATAATAATGAACTGAGGAGGAGGAACAAGACCCAGACACTCAGATGAATTAGCATACTCTCCTGCATGCAGGCGAGACCTGTGGGACCAGATCTCTCTCTTATGGGAGAAACCACATTAAAGCTCTCACAACGCCTTAACTGCCAGATTCTGTGGTTACCTGCAGAATCAGCTGGGATCTCCAGACTAAACTGTGTCATAAACAACAAACAAACAACCTGAGAATGATGATACTGTCACACCAGCAGCCATGCCCCGGGATAGGATTGTGTTTTTCAACTGCCCTGGTGTTTCCTTGTGTCTGATTCCCTGCACCTGTGTCTTGTTAGTGTCTTGTCAGGTCTTCAGTTTGCTCGTTTGGTATAGTTTGTTTCACCTGAGTGTAGTTTGGTCATTGTGTGTGTGTGGTTCCTTCCTTGTCTAGTCTTTGTCGGTTCTTTGTCTATTATGTGTGTGTTCTCTCTGTGGACCTGCTTTTGGGACTTAAATGTGTTTAGTTTCTCTGAGGTGCTACTTTGCCTTCTTCCTCCCTCTCTCTGATCTTGGGACCTCCTCCTCCGGTACTCACCCTGACAACTTCAACAAAAAGAGCCAATCGGATGCCTTTTCTCCAATCTGCAGGTCTGTGGCACACACATATGCATCCACACTCATACACACACACATGCACACACACACACACACACACACACAGAACTTCACAACAATAACTGTTTACTTGACCTTCCAAAATGCTTCAGAGCAGCAGTTGAGGCAGGAAGTTGTCCTCTGGGAGCCATCCTACTCTGAGCCCTGCGTCTGTCTCTCTGTGTCTCTCTGTGTCCCTCTGTGTCTCTCTGTCTCTCTGTGTCTCTCTGTCTATGTCTCTCTCTCTGTCTCTCTCTGTCTCTCTCTGTGTCTCTCTGTGTCTCTCTATGTCTCTCTCTCTCTCATTCATATATATATATATATATATATATATATATATCTCACTGACTCATCGCCCTGCCGTGTGCACACTTCAAAAAATCAACACAATCTAGATTAGATGTGTACTATGGCGCCCTTTAGTGGCTGTTATGTGTATCACAGGCTGTGATGAGGAGGCCCACCCAGACAACAGGCCAGCAGCAGGCCAACCTCAGAGAAGTCTGAATGAGGTGTAGGTACCTGAGGGAGTATGGAAACCCAATACACTCATTACACTGTAGGTGGGACAGAGGCTTTTAAAGCTACGTGGAAGGTTTAAGTTAGTCATATTGTGTTCCAGCTAGCTAATGGTTTGTTACTGTGCCAACCACACTCTCTGAAACACATGCCAAGTACTCCTGCTAAATATTCTCCCTCTAAAGGCTAGGTCTAAAGAAGGACATTGACCTCTGCCTAGGATAAGAGGGACCAGCATCTCAAATGGTTTTGTTAAAGTTGTCACTGAAAGGCTTTCATGTAATTTTAGTCATTTATAATCAATGTTTTAATTGAATATGGGTGTACTGATGACTGAAAGAAGGCTATTTTAAATCCAAATAAATGAACTCTAAGTAATGAGATGTGTATTTCTACAACATCAAAGTTAAACTTTACTGAGTTCTGCCAACACAAAATATGTATTACAATACTGACCTCTTTTCCCCAAAAGTGAAATTATATTGAAAATGCTGGTGTCAGGACCATGGAGAGCAACCAAACACACAAACAAAAGGCTTCTTTGTCAAGGACCTTAGCCCCATGCCAATGTTTGAAATTATCCGCCATCTCAACTGTCAAAAATGGCTAACTGTTGCAAAATGACTGAGAGCACAAAACACAAGACGGGAGAGGGCCCAGAGCGGTGCCAAACATTCATGCAAAACAGGCCTTTTCCATAAGTTTCAGCCAGGCAATAAAATTTCAAATATTTGGGCAGGGGCCCCATCTCTGCCTGAAGCCAAGCGTGAAAGAGTCGTGTGTATTCTTCATGTCAGATGAAGGCCTCTTGAAACTTTATCGGCAGAGTGTTAATTGAGAACTAATGGAGTAGTAATGCCGAGCGGTCACATAACAGTGTCGGAGATGAGGTCCTTCGCAGAGTGACATGTCATCCTGGTGAGGTAGCCTACGCATCATTTCTGACTTCGTTTGGAAAATGGCAGTGCGACCTTGCCTGACGATGCCAGGCGATGCGAAGGATGCTCGTGATTTTGGCGTCCCCTCCGTCTCGAGGCATCATAACTCGCTTTAAAGACAGGTTTTATGGTTTACGACTGGAAAGTAAAACGCAGTGTATTTCCTGTTGGCAGAGCGATGATTTAGTGCAGTGAATGATAAAGTGAGAGGTCTCAGGATGGCGCGGATGTGTGAGGGCTACAGAGAATCCAAACACGTCCGACTGGATGTGAGTGTGGTCTGCTAACCCCTGCGGTCGCACCAGTGTGGTTATATAGCCTACATTGGAGCACATCAGAAGGAGCTGAGCTTGCTCATGGGTAGGTATCGTATACCTGACATCAGGCAGACCTCACATCATCATTAGCTGAATGCCCAGTCCACATCCTGATACAATCACCCAGAGGGAGACCACGTGATGTGGGTTCACAGCCCCGATTCAAGCCGTCTTTGACACGCTTAACCAATAGTTTACAATATTGGGCACAGCTCTCAAGAGTTTCTTCACTTGAAGTTCACTTTACGTCTCTTTTCCAAAAAGCTGAGAAAACAGTCTGGCGTTATGTATTCTACAGTCAGTCTTGATCATTAGAGATGCATGGAAGGATTCTATAACCATCTGGTAATCAAGGCTAATGTGGGATCATCAGCGAGTTCAAACGTCAAACCTTGACAGTTGTCCCTGACATTCATCATCTGTCTGCTAACTCCTTCCAGCGATCGGAGCGCCGTTCTGCCAGGAGCTTTCTGGTGAGGTCGTCTGTCTCACGCCTAAACCACAGGCGTGCGCCAGGCAGATCGATAATCCCCATCAAACGGCACCACAGGTCACTCAAACCTCCGCGAGAAGGCGGAGAGGAAAACCATCCGCGAATCCGATAGCTCCTCAGATCCTCTCTCTCCCTCGCTTTCTATGAGGAAGAGCAGTCGACCCGTCTGCCTCGGGCCTGTCCTTTTAAACCTGATATGCTGTTATGACACGGGGACGCTGGTTCCTGTCTCTCTGTTGGCCTCTGAATACAGGCAGATTTTTTTTCTGGCAGCATCTGATCCGAGACTTCCTCTGCTGCGTGTACAGCCTCAACTGTCTCTCTCTTCTTCCCTTTACTGTCGTCAAGACAGTTTCGTGTCAGGAGTAATTACAGGGCATTGCTGATTTCAGAGGCTGGGATCATTCCGTGACAAACGATAGCGCTAATAAAACGTCAGAAAAGTTAAGTGAATAAAAAAACGTAAAGTGATTTGTTATTTTAAAAAGATTAGGTAACACTGGGAAGATAATCTGTCTGCTTTGTGATGTTCGTAGTTGTGTACAGTAGGCTACTGTGCCATCTGTTGTGTAGTGAAGGTCGTACCTGCAGTTTACGTAAGGATTTTCTTCTATAGCCTACATTGTAGGCCCAGCCTGTCAACTTCCATGCCCTCCACAGAGCTGAGTTGGGCAAGACCAGAGGATCAGCCATGGCTGCAATAACAGATTAGGCTAACATGCCAGGCCCCGTGGCCAGACGTGTTTGACGTTAATGCTTGGCTGTATATTACACAGCTCAGGGAAACGTTGGACGTGAGCGCTGGGATCCAAGGACAGCGATGTTTAGGTACTAATTACGAAACAGCAAGGCACAAGTCTCGCTCCATATTTCCTTACTCCTGTGGAAACACTAGGCAGGCTCCATTTATTTTGCTTCACTGTTGACTCTGGCAGGGCCGGGTCTCAGTAAACACCACTCGCCCACCATTGTAAATCCGACAGGCGCAGATCTTTTAAGTTAGACTCCTTTGAGGAAAAATGGAGACGGATCGGATGGCGGCGCTCGGGTTTTCCGTCTTAATGAGAGAGTGGAGAAGAAGGATGGCTTTTGATCCCTGGCATGGAAGCCTCTATTTAAGCTTGTCAGCGGCCATCACTCTCTCTTCTCTTGCTCTTGTATGGATGGAAGCATCCGACTTGGGCCACTGGGTTTGATCAACTCAGCAAGGCCCTCGTTTCTTCTTCAGAGACAGACAGGACCCACCGTACTCTTCATTTCCCCTTGGTATCTCTGAGAGAACCGTTCTGGCGTTGATGGATTGCCTAACTACAGTTTAAAGAGTGAAAGAAAACGACAACAGGCTGATCTGTGAAAATATTGTTTTATTCGTAGAGCTTCACACTGAACATGCCTCCCAGTCGTCATGCTCAGTTTCATATCAAATGTTTGTCCAAACCACACAAGCACATTATGGTTCTTCAAGGAAGTCCACGGGTTAGAAACATTGCCAAAGACAACGAGCCCAAGACAAATTTCCACCACACTCTAATGAACAATAAAGCTTTTAAACTTTGAATCTAGAGATAGTCCCGCGTGGAGAGCTGAGCTGAGGGGAGGAAATGGCTGTTTGATGAAGGGCTCGAGGGCAGGGTCTCTGAACCAGAAAATGGGTGGACCTCAGCTTGAAGCTGGTTTTCATCGCCACTAATGGCCTAACCTAATCAAGCCTGATTGGACTTGTAATCAAGTACGCTCTAGATTTAGTATATACCGGTGTCATTTTAGACGAAACCAATATCTGGAACTGGACACATAGCTGGGGGACGGGGGACGGGGGGGACGGGGGTATTCAAAAGAACTTTGAGTTCAGGTTCAAATAGAATCGATCAATGTGTTTGGATTGGCATACTGAGATTTCTAAATAAAGGCACATCGTTTAGGCAATGGATTACTCCGTGATTTTAAAAGAAGACTGTCAGAACAGATTTATTCATGCAAACAAACCAGAAATCAGCTCTGTTCTATTCTTCTGTCCGGTCCTGAACAGTCCAACCTGTTCTCCTCGTGTGTTGTTTATAAGCAATCATATTCTAAAACACATTTCATCATTCTACCACTAAACCTCTCAGAAGGATACAGGATAAGATAATAAGATACTTCTAGAATCAGGTAAATACCTCAGAGACTACACCAACACTATTTTAAGAGAGTAAATCAAAGCTTCTCATTGTGATATCTAAGTCTAGTGTATTACTAGTGATTATCATCATCATCAATCATGGATGAATCTGAGCAGCAAAACCATCAGGATGCTAACTAGGGTCAGACTACAGTTCAACAGGATAGCGCACATAGAAGAATAAATAAAACAAACAGCCCATCATCACAGCAACTCCTCCTTAGATGTAATAACACCTGATCTGATGATTTAACCGACACTTTTATCCACAGCAACATACAGGGGAATCTGAACCTTCAATATCTTATTCAGAAGTTAGCTTTACCACTGAGCTATACCAATTCCCTTTTTAAAAAGAACATTTGTGGCCAGTTCATCTATAGATTGCTCCTATAGAGTGACTCATATTAAAAAGACTCTACTAAAAAGGATGAGATGCATATGTGTTTGTGTGTGTGTGTGTTTGAGATGGGGCGTTGTGTGTGTGTGTGTGTGTTTGAGATGGGGCGTTGTGTGTGTGTGTGTTTGAGATGGGGCGTTGTGTGTGTGTGTGTGTGTTTGAGATGGGGCGTTGTGTGTGTGTGTGTTTGAGATGGGGCGTTGTGTGTGTGTGTGTTTAAGATGGGGCGTTGTGTGTGTGTGTGTTTGAGATGGGGCGTTGTGTGTGTGTGTTTGAGATGGGGCGTTGTGTGTGTTATTTAGCCAGTCTCTTAGCCACGTCCTGATAGGCCATCTCCATCTCTCCGTCAGCAGCACAGGTGTTGGTGAACTCGTCACGCGTGTAGGCTTTTTTCAGGTACCGCCAAACACCTGTCAAGTCCGAGGGGATGTCGTAGTTACGGTACTTCTTAGCAACAACCTGCGGATGAAGAGAAGTATATGTGTGTGTCAGAGATGTAGAGAGAGAGAGAGAGGTAGAGAGAGAGGTAGAGAGAGAGAGACAGAGAGAGACAGAGACTGAGAGGTGGAAAAACCAGGCCACCCTCACCTTGACTCTGTCTAGAAAAAGTGACCAAGAGACAGACAGGACGCACTGAGGGACAGCTAGAGAAACCCCCTCACCTTGACTATGTGCAGTTTGGGCAGCAGGTTGCAGTCGGCCAGAGTGAGGTCCTCTCCATCTAGGAAGTACCGGGTGGAGGCCTTCTCGTCCTCCATGCTGTCTGCATCGATCTCCTCAGGCAGGGGGGTGTTCAGGTAGTCATCCAGCTTCCTCAGGGCCTTGGTAAGACCTTTCTCCAGACCTACACACACACACATAGCTCATTTACATGTTACATTTACAACATAGTAGGAACATTTACAGCATAGTAATGACAAGATCATAAAAAGGATTGAGTTGATAAATGAATGCTCTTTCCATTAGAATGTGGAACCTACACCCACTAGATGGCAGCATTAGTCAGACACCAGAAGCGTTCACAGTTTATGTCCCCAGCGTGACTCTGCTACCATCTAGTGGCGGTATGCAGTACCTGTCATGACACTTACTGCTAGAGTGGTTGTGAACTCGCAAGCGGAACCAGCTGTGTGTGTGTGTGTGTGAGGTGGGATTGTCTGAACGAGCTCGAACACCACACCTTCGTTGGCGTTCATCCGGGTGTTCTTGATGTAGGCCGAGAACTTGGCGAAGATGTTGTTCCCAGCTGTGTTGGACTCTCTGTGCTTGGCGGCCAGCTTGGGATACCTGAGGGGCAGACAGTGAGGAACACGGTCACACACATCTGGAGCACATTGTCACCTGCGTCAGGACCAGGGAGCATGTTGAACACGTTAGAGAGTCTCACTGAAATCCTAGTCTACAAGCATCCTTGTTCCTTTGAACAGTCTCTGATCATTTACCGAAAGCGCTACATTAAAGTCCGCCAGCAGTGATGAATACGTGGATTGATGGTGGGTAAGAATAAGAATAAGAGTTATACGGAACTGACGTACTTTGGTGGAGCCAAGACATCCTCCAGGAATTCTTCGATCTTGTTGATGTCAGTCTTGACCTCTCCGTTGAAGGTCAGGAAGGGGGGATGTGTCCCTGGAGCTAGGTTATGCAGGTCAGCAGGCTTCCTAACAAGGTCAAATGACCTTGTTAGTGTGTGTGTCTGTGTATATGTGTGTATGAGTGTGTGTGTGTGTGTTACCTACCTCTTTAGGTCCACAGTTGTGACGTTAAAAACCACTCCTTTGAGCCAGAGAATCATGAAGAGGCGCTGAGAGAAGGGACAGTTTCCAATGCTCTCCCCATCAATGCCTGCCTGCACAGCAAAACAAGAAGAACCGTCAACACCCTGGGAAAACTGCTATTTTAGAAGTGCTTTCATACTCATGCACGTTCAGGGAAGTACTTTATTTAGGATTATGTTTTTTCTTTCTGACATGTGTATTGATAGATGTGGTGGACACACCACATCTATCTTTAGCCTATCTGACCTTTGGGACCTGATAGACATGAAGAAGTTAGGTTTGAGTGCATTTGGTCAGGAGAACTAACAGGATATATTGGCTGTCTGTGAACTTTAAACAGGGAGGCTGGTCCATTGAAGGCTCATGCTCTCTAGTGAGAGCCTGGCCACCAGGGTTATAAAACCAAAAGGTAAACATGCGTGCTTAAAGGAAAACAAAGTTCAAAGTGCTGTTAGGGAGAGAGGTACGGAATCTCAACCTAGCCTGGCGTGTCGTACCTGATCAGGTGTCCGTGTGCACCGACATGGAAAGCTAACCCAGACACCTGACTCTCTGGCCAGTCTGAATAATGCAAACTGATTCCATTTCCTGGTTCACTGGTCACTGGGACTTCCAGACAGTCAATCATCCACAGGCTGCCTGAAAGCCCCCCCCCCATCCCGACCTCTTACCCAGGGCTTTCACAGTCATGTGTCATGGTAGGGGAAAGCATTTCTTATTATGCTGCTACAAGAAGAAGGTTCCACAGCCTTCCTGTTTGTCGACGTACCGTCTGCTGCTGAGAACGAAATGGCAAGAGTTTATCTTCTAGCAAAGACCAGAGAGAGGAGTTTCCCCTTGTGAAAGGCGCTGAGCTGACTGTATGTATGCCAGAGTCCTCCCATTGAAGCCCCAGTCCCGCGTGTGTGGCTGTGAAGCTTCTGTCTGTGCATTGTTTTGACTCGACTCAATGGGACTGAGGTAACACAATGCCCTGCGGCGGATAATAGCCAATCAGGATCTAGAACATGGAGGACAATGGCAGTCACACACCAGTGGGCCACTGGGCCGATGAGCTGGGTTGCCCAGCTTAGTCAGATGATGCTGGATGTCCGTGGGACGTCAACATGCGACTGTGTTGTGATCCTCTATAAAAACACCACTTGAGTGACAGTTCGGTTGACATGAGATTATTGACGAAAGAATACTCACCGATGAAGAATCAGAATTTTATTTTGATTGGGCATTTAATGTATCAAGCTGTCTTGACTCTCTGTTTTGATTGATGTATTAATGTCCAAACCCAAGCATATCCTGCTCTTAAGTAGGCCATTGACCCCCCTTCAGAAACACTTGATTTGATGTGTGTCAAAACCTCAAAATAGAAAGTCGAGTGGAACATGTTCCCCCCTGTGTGAGTGTGGGGTCCTGGTGGGGGACCCAGCCTGCTCCTGGCAGCCTGGTCCATATAGGACACAGCCCAGTGGGCAGGGCGGAAAGGTGCCTGGGTCGCTACATGTGTGAGTTTAAGATTCAGATGCTGCTGGTTCCATCTACACTGGTTGAGTTGATGGGAGATAGTCTGTATGTGAGGGACACTGGATCTGACAGTGATGTAAGCAAAAATAGTGCAGCAGGGAAACTCTCTGAATGGCTAGCTGGCTACTGGGTAGGCTGGCAAGCTGGCTGGCTGACTGGCCAACTGGTTGACCGATAGGTTGGCTAGCTGGCTGGTAGGCTGTCTGGCTAGCTAGTAGGCTGTCTGGATAGTAGGCTGGTAGACTGGTTGACTAGCTGGCTAGGCATAGTCTACGAGATGGATAATTGGGTCAGTGCATCTCTGCAGTTCATCAGCACTGAGATTTTCCACCTGCCTCCACCTTAGCTACCCCAGGTGCCGAGCAGTCGTCTTCCCCTGCCTCAGGGGGACTCCTGGGAACTGTACAGTACAGCACCATATGGCTCTCTCTTCATAACACATTCTGAACTGTAACCAGGTCCAGCCCACAGCAGTTTGCTAGTTTGAGTAGAATAATAATATAATCTATATAGCATTATCTATATCCATGTAATCTATATTTGATTTGATGCGATGCAAAGACAGTGTAATCTGAGGAAGAGTTCCTAACCATAACAGTAACCCTAACACACCATGGTGTATTTAGTAGTAGTTTATAAACCTGAGTCAGGTAATCTGACCCAGACACCAGTCTTGTCACATGGTGGAAGTGAGTGGGCTGTGTTTCCTACCATCAACAAGTATCTACGGTATCACTGTCACAACTGGGTCATCCGGCATTAGAACGTGCTGCAGTAACTATAGCACCACTCTAGGGTTACACACACTTTCCACAACACACACCAGCCGCAGCACTAAAACCATGACCAGGTACAGGAACACGATGGTGTATGTGACTTAGCGACTTCAACAGTTTAGTGAATTCTGTCTTTGTAGCGCACACGATGAGGTAAAGTCACATTACATCTGTCTTACCTTGACAAAAAGCTCTATGTCTGGGTCCCTGTCCTGTCCGTTCGAGGACATCCTGCCTGTCCTTCTGGGCACTGTGCCTTGGCGTAAAAGTCAAATGACTGCTACAATAAGTCCAGTCCACAGTCGTTGGAGTCTACATCCTCCTGACAGAGCATGTACCGGGAAGACTTGTAGGAATCTCCACTGTCAATCTGAAGAGATCTCTTCTGGCTTCTTCTGTCCCTGCTTGTCTCCTAACTTGTCTCCTTGCTGGCCTCCCAAGGGGAAGATGCTGGCAGTGGGCGGGACTGCAGGTGGGCCAGGGGGGCTAGGGACTGCAGGTGGGCCAGGTGGGCTAGGGTTTTTACTGGGCTCTGATTTTGACCTGCAGGACCACAGACAGAGTGCAGCTCCAGTTGATAGACTGGGAACAGGTGTCAGGCTATAGCAGGGGGTGGAGCCCTATCTCTCTCTGTGTGTGTCTCTCTCTCTCTATCTCTCTGTGTCTCCTTCCACCTCTCTCTCTCTCTCTCTCTCTGTGTGTGTGTCTCTCTCTCTGTGTCTCCTTCCACCTCTCTCTCTCTCTCTCTCTCTCTCTCTCTCTCTCTCTGTCTCCCCTTCTCTCTCTGTGTGTGTATCTCTCTCTCTCTCCCCCCCCCCCCCCTCCCCTTCTTTCTCTGTGTGTGTCTCTCTCTCTCTCCCCCTCCACTTCTCTCTCTCTCTCTCTGCCTCCTTCCAGTTCTCATTCTCACCCCTTGCTCTCTCCCTGCCATCCCTCTCTACCCTTCTCTACCTTATTTTCCTATTCCAAGTCTCTCTCTCCTCCCATCTTGTTCAGTTATCAGCAGTCTTTGATATGGAAACTTTGCGGTGACTGACTTGGTGGTGTGTGCTGGATCGTGTCAGGGTCCTCTGGTGTTCTCTCCAGTAGGACAGTTTACTATGATCTATTCTACATGTCAACTCTTTCTTGTGTGTGATAGGACAACTTAGCCGTGACCCCAGAGGGAGGTGGAAGTGTCATGCATATTTAATTGAGAATGTCTAGTAAGGTATAACATAGGTTATATCAGATAACCAACAGTAGAAGATTCCTGTTTGAATTATTGATGTTTGACTTTGGTTTTTGGAAATCACCAATATAGTTCAAGCTGTTGAACGACTCACTGACTTACTAACCAACCAACTAACTGTCTAACTGACTCACTGACTACATTATTCTGGGGTTAAGGATATATTATATTCAAGAGTCATCTGGTGTCATCATGTTGCATCTGGTGCAACATGTAATATGCATTACTTTACAAATTAAGCTTTACATTAGATTAATATTTTTCAGTCTCTATTTGCATGTGGCATGGAGGAGCTGTTATTCTCTGGAAAAGGGACAGTGACCCCTTGTGGCATAAACATAGATGTACACTCCTGAGGAGCAACAGGCACAGTCAGATATGTTCTGTTTAAAACTCAATTGCACCAGACCATTATCATATTACTGAAATGGAGGTAGTAGTGGGCGTACATACAGTTCCCTGAGTGTTTCAGCATATTTCCCTTTTGAAGAATCATGCTAGCACACTAACCCTTTCAAGAAGCACACTCACACAGCAACCCTTCAGAGTTGCCTAAGACGGAACAAAGGACTGCTGCTCCCCTGAGAGATTGTGTTAATCATTCTACAACATTTAGATTCAAGGAAAAGGCTTTCACTCTGACCTAAAGTCAGTACCATACAATTTCACTGTCAATCTTGCGTGTAGCCTTTATGGTTTACAGTAGGATGATTACAAACAACAGGAATCTAGTTGACCATAAAAAGCGAGTGAATATATGATCAAATGATATCTAAAATATTTATTGTAGGAATGGGAAGGGTCAAATCACTATCCTTCTGCACTAATCATTTACTGTGGCGTCAAATCATTAACAGACCCTGCCGGTCTTTCGTAAGACAAACCAGAGATGAGAGTCTTTGAATCTAATGTATGACAGCCAAAAAAACCTATGTTACAGAATGTATGTACATCTCTTTTATGGCCATATTTTATGGGTCTATAACTGGTGTAGCTGTTTGAATCCATAACCATGATACAAACAACCTGCAGTAAATAATCATAATAATAAAAATGTCATATTAAACTTGGCAGTGGATTATATAGGCTACAATAGAGACAAGCCCAAACACACTCTGTTCCAATTCCCGGCTGTGCCAAAAAGACGTTGTGTCCTACTTGCCTCGGGGGGAATGTCCCTGTACTTACTGTAAGTCGCTCTGGATAAGAGCGTCTGCTAAAATGACTAAATGTAAATAATACTGTCTGATCTTCGATACAGGTTTGGTTCTTTTGAGGCCGTTCCTGAAAGGGAACCCACAATCCTATCATGTTGTGGTATGAAGGGTGTTTCAGCCAAGTGCCCTATCTCTGAGGGTAGGGGTTTGTTTAAACTGATAGGATGAATGGGTCTGCTAGTTTCTGATTGCTAAAGCTTCAAGACTTTTATTGTCTCTTGCTTTATGACGCAATGTGAACATGAACAGTTGTGAAATCCAGTGAGTTCACTTGTGGGTGGGGAGGGGAGGGGAGGGGAGGGGAGGGGAGGGGAGGGGAGGGGAGGGGAGGGGAGGGGAGGGGAGGGGAGGGGAGGGGAGGGGAGGGGACTGAGGACTGAGGACTGAGACACCCTTGAACCACAAGGTGTTCAAATGGCTCAACCCGATTACTTGTCATGTTACAGACCACGGATGACAGTCATAGCCAACTAATCTCTGCGTGAACATATACAAAGTGTACACGTACAGTCTGGGCAGATAAGGGCTTTTTTTCTGAAGGACTACAGCAACTTGAGTATCTCTCAATCACTGTTTCTCAATCAGCAAAGTGACCTCTGTATGTTCAAAAAGGCAGATAATAGTTTTGCTGTGTTCAGAAAAACATTTGCTCAGCCATGGAGTTCACCCCTGGTTTATATGGTGGGACTGTAAATGGGTTAATCATTACATCAGACTCCATGGGTTTGTCTCAAAGTCAAAGACTCAGGCCCACCTACCTGGAAGATTTCCGCTTTATTCGAGAGACTGGAAAATGATTCTTGTGAGGTTTTTGTGTGTCTCGCGAGGCACACAAATAAGTGAATATTTCCGTACAAATTAATTTACATGTATTAATTTACTAAATGCTTTTATCCAAAGCTTCATACAAATAGTGTCTGAAATACATGCAGCAGATCACTTCAGTCAAGCACCAGTTCTCACAATGCTTCAGTGGTTAGTGCCAAAGGATGGTCTGTATTGTTGTCGGACACAATCCAACAACCATTTCACCATTAAATCTTACTTAAAACTGTTCTTGCTTCAGACTACATCAAGAAATCGAAGAGAATCCTTCAACTGAAGATGGTCTAATCCACAAGACTCCCTAACATTGATCTTGCCCTACAGCCAAGATCCCCAACATGCAGCCAAAGTGAATGAAACTTGAACAAAGGTCAACGTGAACTGCAACTGTCTGTCTCCTTCCTACTCTGCTCATCAAGGTTTATATACAGAGTATTTTGGGCAGTCCATTACATAAGATAGCATTTCCTATTGGATATTGGCCAAGTGACAAAATCCAGAAGTGAGAAGTTTATTGAGAATGACCTTCACACCAAGGACCTTACCCTAACTTTAATTTGAGATAGTAGACATGTATTAACCAAAGAATACATTGCCAACAACAATGCACACCATTTTAAGATACTGTTTTGATTCACAACGAATTCGAGTAATTCTTACCTTGACAAATAGTGAGATTTCAGGTTGTGTGGGATTTGCTGGTGCAACACTATTCTCGTCCAAAGTGACATTCTCGAGAGTTTTGAGGCTGTAGTCGACAATCTCCTCCGGTTCTGAGGGCAGGTCGGTGTGACTGTAGGCCATTAGCATCCCATCCTCCGCGTTGTCGTCCTCGAGCAGTATCGGGGGGTCATCGCACGGGTCTCTGAGAGACTCGGAGAATGCCGATGATGCCGCTGACAGGCGTCTCGAGAAGCTCGAGACGTCGGCTGCCTCGCCGTTAACCTCCGCTGTTGCATCCACGACCACTGCAGCTGTCTCAACTGCTGCCACCTCTGGTATTGTCTCAACTTTTTCAACTTTCTCATCTTTGGTTTTCTCATCTTCATCGTCGCTAGAGGATGAAGATGAGTGCTCTTTGGATGGTTGCTCTTTTTCACCCACGGTCTCCCTGGTGTCCATATAGTCCGGTGATGATCGCTTTTCTTCTTCGGTTGCATGCACCACGATTTCACTGTAAATCGCCTCTGTCACCTCGCTCGGTGTCTCATAAACAGCTCCTTGGTTCTCATACTTGGGCTCGACTGGGCTGTCTGGTCGTTCACACGGTTTTTCATACAAATTCCCTTCGTCTACTTTTTCGTAAATGTTTTCCATATTTGTTGCTTATGTCTGAGCTCGGTTGCGGAGTAAGGTGAAGTTGGAGTTGAAACACACTGACGCACACACACTGACGGCTGCGCTGTTGGATGGAGCGCATGAGCAAATGACTGATGACTTATGACAGAACTTTGATCCTGGCAGGCAACAGGTGGCTTATGCAAATGAGCATCTCGATTGAGACCTTGTATCGGGGAATGCGTTTCCCAAGTCCGCTCCGTAACATATCAAGTTGGCTAGATGACAAACCTTTTCAGCAAAAGCCATCCCTGTCGACAAAAAATAACTGTTTTATAAGACATATTTAGCAATATGGATAAAAAAACAAACAGGAGCAAGCTTTCTAAAAGGTGTATTTTGACAAAAGTAATGTGACACACCGTCTTATCATTTGTCCCTTTATTTCAGCAGAAAATGTCAATTAAATTGCATCAATACCACAATGTTATTTTTCAAAAATTAGTACTGTCCCTTTATTAAATACCTCTTAATTTTATATTCGTATTATTCCAAATGCAAAATAACTGCACCAAATACAGAATTTAGATTTTCAATTAGTTCTTTTTTTTCTTAATATAACATAAACACGTATGGATTCCTCTTATTCAGGGAGTAGAAGCACGTGACCAGACAACCCTTTTTTCCTTTAAGAAACAAGACAATTGATTAATCAAAAGTTATCATTTTTTTATACAAATGTTTTGATTTGTCAATTTAAATTCAGTAAAAAGTATATCACAGTGATGTTGTCTGTTATTTTTGGGCAGAGATGTTTAATGTGTTTAAATCTAAAAAGACAAATTCAATCTATCATATTCTTAAATAATCTATATCAACATACCACAATGACGTAAGAGTAAGAAGCTAAATAACTCAGAATCAAATGAAAAGCGTTTCGGCTAGAGGCACCTATCATTGTTAAATTCAAATAACGTCTACAAATAAAGAGTGCAAACAATATATTTCCCATAATGCCCCTTGTTTTAGTTTAATCATTTAGTGCAAATCAGGGGAACCACTCATTCCTCCGTTCTCAGTAGTCTCAACAAAAAGGGGGCAAGGAAATGCTTACAAACCCTAAGACAAAATACTGACCAATAGCAATTGCACTTCACGTTTCACCAACAAATGGTCATGGATTATCAAACTTGTTCATGGGGCTACAACACACAAGCATTTTATACAGGAATATGCCCCCATCATGACAAAATGCATGAAACAAAATAAATAATTCACACAAAAAGAATTGCACATTACAGAGAGATGATCTCTATGAAGTTGAAAGGCAAATGGTATTGGCTACTGAAGGGCAAGGTAGCAATGGATGGATCAATGACTGTACACATGAGCAGCTTTTGAGAGGCTACTATCCTAGCCTTCTGCTAAAACATACTCCTCAAACCAAACACTAAAAACTCACTGACCCATTCAGTTCTTCAAACTGAATCTAGCTTATTGGAATAATTAGACATGGTATATCCATGCAATGTATAATGCTGATGTGTTATAGATTAAAAGAGAACAAGCCTGTTCTCTGGCCACACATGAATGCATTTCAACTGGAAATGGTGCCTGTGAATTTATGTAACAAATGATGCAAGCCAGTATCTAAACAACACAAGTAGAGCTTGCAGCTTTAAACTCTGTGACAAATGATGAGATTATGAGACGTTCAATGGCAAGGAAAGCAAAGCCAAACAGAAGCCTGCATTAAAGGTGTAAACCCTAAGTTCTTTAACTGCAGTACGGACTGACTAGAAACAACCCCATTGCCTTTTCCCTGTTTCCATTTAGACTCATCCAAACACAGGAGATAAGTAGACGTTTTGGACAGGCCTACATTACTGACTACGGATGTAGTTCTACATAGTGCACATGACTACTGTATAGATTTAGTCACACTTGGGAAGAAGCAACTGGGGTTCTGTTTCGAGACTCAAGCCATGTTTTATTTGGGGAATTAACTTATCTTTTTTTTTTTTTTTTTCTCTCCCTTCTTTTCTCCTTTTCGTACTCGCCTGCCCTACAGGTGAAGCTCTTCCTGCAACAGCGGCTGGGACATCTCCCTGTTTCGGATGGGCAACGAAGGCCGCTGCCTCAGAGTCACATGTCTGACAAACACCTTCAGGAAGCCCAGCACCATCAATACTCCCAGCAGAGAGCCCACAACGGGGGCATAGGAGGACTCTTCAGCCCCAGCCTGGGTGGTAGGTGTGGGGGGAAAGGGCTCAGAGAGGAGGTCCTGGACCCTGGAGAGGGACCCATTGTTGGGCAGAGCGTGGAGGGACAGGATGTGACACATTAGAGGGTAGAGGTCAACGGAATGCATGGAGGTCTTGACGTAGTTCCGCCGGAAAGCAGGGCCTCTGGCCACAAAGACAGGTTGCATGCTGGGTAAAGAGTTGTTGTATCCGTGGTTTCCCACTATAAATTAACAAGAAAGAAATGATTAATACCTCTGATAACAAAACGATTTCCTTTGGTAATGGTTTTTTAATTTTTTATAAAGGGAGTATTTATTCAGAAATCTAGAAGTCAATACTGGTTTGAACTTACACATGAATGGTCCACTCTTGTTCTGCATGATGGTCCATCCCTCTTTGGCTTCGATGATAATAGGCATGATTCTAGCGTTGTGTCGGTAATGGAAGTGTTCGGGGATATTCTCCTTCTTGTAGACCATCATGTTGGGGTTTGCATCCACCAGCTTGTCATACACCTCATCAAACATTCCTGTCAAATACGGGAGCGGTTTAAGTAAATTGTTACAACTGCATTTACTCCATTGTGAGGTCACTGAATATTGAGATGGCCATTGTTGTTTTGATTTGTAGAATATTATAATGCCTATTCTGATGGAGTCTTTAGCATGCTGTGACTATTGTGATGTCCATGTAGAATGTTGACATTGTTCAGCTCAGACGTCAGATTGCAATCACTCAAACACAACACAAAGGCAATGAATCTACCCCAAGATTGTTTGAAAAACAACAAGGAAAACCTGAATATTTGATGAGCACACTTTCTTACCCTCTTTGGGGAGTATGCCCACCACTGGACTTTTATCCACCCAGGTGTACAGCTCTCTGGGAACATACTCATCCAGTTCAACGATCTTGTCAGTGGACAGCTGCGTCATGCCGTGGTCACTGGTCACCACCAGGTTGATCCTCTCATACAGGCCAGCCTTCCTCAGCTCGTTCCTCAGATATCCCAGCTTATCGTCGATGTCGGCGATGACTACGTCCATGAGAGAGCTTTCTGGGCCCAGGTTGTGTCCGCTCTCGTCCGGTTCCTCCCAGTAAAGGACCCCGAAATCCACCGCTTCTTCTTCGGGGCCCGAAAACCATTCGATGATCTGCTCGACGCGAGTCTCGAAAGGAACCGAGGCATTGTAGGGAAGGTAGCGGCTCGGATACATCCCGTGGATTTCCACATCGGAACCAGGCCACATGACCGCTCCGCTGCGCCCTCCCGCTCTCTGATTGGTCTCCCAAATAGGCACCGCCTCCTCCCACCACCGAGAGTCATACATGCTTGCCGTCTCCATGGAGAAGGACTGGTTGAGTACCGGGTCGAACATCTCGTTGGCAACGATGCCGTGTGTTTCAGCGTACAGTCCCGTCACCAAGCTGTAGTGGTTGGGGAAGGTTTTGGTGATGTACGCGTTCTCCACCTTCTCCACCTTCACCCCTTCATCCATCAGAGCGTTGAAGTTGGGGGTGGGAACTCGGTTGACGTAATCCCAGCGGAAGCCATCGAAAGACAGAAGAAGAAGCTTGGCACGACCCCTAGAGTCCTGGCCTCTGGCAGCGTGGTTCCTGGCAGCGTTCCCCCTTCCATGGGGATCCTGGAGAGAGACCAGTGGCAGCAGTAGGCTCCACATGAGGACCAGGGGCCAGCCGGAGAATCCTTTCACTAGGCTGCCCAGCATCTTACCCTCCTGTGGGAGAGGGAAGGCAGACAGGTAAGCAATGAACAAATACACAACTCTTATAGCATGCTGTGTCTGTTGAACCCATGAAGTCAACATTTAAAACAGTCCCAATTGTTGATGACTGTTTGACGGTGTAGCTGAGATGTTTGTGTTTTGATGTGTGGCTAGGTGTGTTGTGAAATGATTGGTTTGAGTTGGCGTTGCAGAAATTGTAGGAAATGGCATCGCTGCAATGCATGCACTACATGAAGGAAGTTACGCCCTAAATTCAAGTCAAAGTATACTGTGCTATTACAAGCAACACGTAGCTGGTATGATAGCTTGATATCTGCAAGACAATAATGATGTCATCCCAAATATGACAGGTTATTACAATGTAGCATGCAGACTATATAAATACAAAGTGAAACGGATACCTTGATTGCCCTTGACAACCTGAGAAACAGAAAAACGTTAAGATGATGAAAAACATTTCGTATTTTGTTCGACGTTTTATCATGCTAGCGAGCCAGCTAACTGAGTGTTTCTTGCAACATAGCAGTGACGTCGGCATTAGTAAGCTGGTTTCAAAGGAATACATTATGATCATAAAAATTAATCGTATAATCTCAATGTTTTTGAATGCTTGTTTACGAATATATGCCATTGCTCTGCTGTCAACCTTACCTTGTTCTCTGATTCAGCACTTGCTTGCAGCCTGCGCTAAAATAAATAGACGTCTCGGTTCAGTCAAAGGAAGTCCCGCCCCTAGAAAATGCATAATCTAAAAATACATTCAAGAAGACTGCTACTACAGAAGCGCCAAATAGGAACATATCCTCACATAAATTTTAATGATATTAGTGTGGTATCGTTTATCGGTAAAGACCTCCATAAAATTAGCTGGAACAATCACACCTGTTCAGATGACGTAATGTATACACTTACTAGATTGTTAAGTAGCCTACAGGCCCTAAATGGTAGACCTACTTGCGCAATTGTGAGTGAGCAGATCGTAAACAGGTTTAAACATCGTATACTTTTTATTTTTATAATATAAGCCAATAATTGTGATAGGCTACCTTAGTTTTACCCTTTGCAAGACATTAACCTGGATGTGGCACAAGGTGACAAGTGTGTAAACAACAAGGAATGTAATAGGCCTCCCCCTTAAGGAAAACATAACCCACCCCTTTAGAGTTAAATCTATTGCACTAATGTTCTTTGGACAATGACGCGTTTTATCCACAAGATGTCAGTCAAGTGTTACTAATGCTATACGATTCCAAACTCACTAGTGGCCTGTAGATATTTACATGTAGTCATTTAGCAGACGCTCTTATCCAGAGCGACTTACAGTAAGTACAGGGACATTCTTCCCGAGGCAAGTAGGGTTGTGTGCCTTGCCCAAGGACACAACGTCATGTGTATTGGCTGGGAATCGAACTGGCAACCTTCAGATTCCTAGTCCGATGCTCTACCCGCTCAGCCACCTGACTCCCTATGACCTCAACTATTTCAAACCTGGGAGTGTCTGGTGGTATTAAAAACTAAGTTTTATGCCTTTTGTGTGTCAAAAAGTGTCAGGCAGTTGTCATCAAGCAATTTGCCCAGTCTGTTACATCACAACATTTACAATCCCAATCCAGAGAACATAGGCCTAAAGGTTTTTACATGTTCTCAAAGTTGACAATCACATCTTTTTTTATGAACAACATCCATAGTACAATATATAAATAATGAGTAAACAATCCACCGGGTAACACCAGCATCGCCGCTGACCCAGGAAATCCAAAGTATTTCTGGGTATTTCTCTGGAAGGTGACACTACAGTGCAACGCCAACCACAGTGATCCACCACATCTCCCTCCAACCCCCCCCCCCCCCCCCCCCCCCCCCCGCAGAGGGAACGTCCTCAACCTCCAGGAGACCGGGTTCCGCCTCGGCCCAGGCTGCACCACTTTAATTGGATTCCTCGCAGTCCTCCCACATGGTTGTTGTCTAAACCTGCAAAAGAACGGCTTCGTGGAAACTGATCTAATACATCCCCGAGTGTCTTTTGTTTGCAATCAAAGAAAATCTGAGAAATTTGAATTCTCTGTATCTCACTGAGCAATTTAATTAATGCTGGCTATGTAACCCTTCATCATTCACTCAGGCCATTCATGACACAATCAGCTCTGGAATTGAAGACCTATTGTTACACCACTACAAATTACCCATTCTCTTGCTCTCTGTATCTGTGTAGCCAATCTCTCTCGCTCTCTCTTTCTCTTTCTCTCTGTTATTTTTTCCTATCCATTTAGCTGACAGGGTAAATCTAGTTAGAAGTTGTGGGGCAAACCATGTGTGTTCTAGGTTGGTTTCTAAAACATTGAGGTATTCAGGTCCAAACAGTTGTGTAAAAGGTTTTGTGATGCGAGAGGATACGCTATTTATGTTACAACTTATTCCATTGTGATGTCACTGAATATTGAGATGGCCATTGTTGTTTTATTTTGTAGTATGTTGTAATGCCTATTGTGAAGGAGTCTATAGCATGCTGTGACTAATTGTGATGTCCATGTAGAATGTTGACATTGTCATTGCAAATTAAGTATACACTATTGTGATGCTTTTCAGGAATATTATGGTGTTTATGCCATGGAGTTGAGAGACTTTGTAGGACAACCCTATATTTGGTCTGGATAAAACATGATTGATCACACCATGATTCCAATGATAATACTGCCACTAAAAATGAGCTCTCAGTAACAAATATGTCACTACTGAAGTTGCTTGAAGTTTAACTACATGAACACAATATAATATAATCCGTCTGGAAAACACGTGTCTGGAGGGTGTTATAGTTGTTTATTTTATTGCGACTTCCCCTCCCATTAATTAGGTGTCTGAATGTCACCCCCACCGTTCTGGCCCGTTCCTGGCCTACAACACCTCGATACACCGAGAGCGGTGTCAAGTTTCCATTGGTCTCTGTCCTCTCTGTTTCAGCATACACATCCATCAGCGATTGAGCTGTGATTTGCGTACCAAAAGCAATAAGCCAATCACAAAAACACAATGGAAATTCTTTTCGAAACCTCGACCAATGAGCTCGTCTATATGATTTACATAGTGGAGATTGGACCAATCGCACCCCTCTATAGTAGACGATTCTCCTCATGCTGTCCTATGGTTGAACGCGGTTTAGAGTTTTAGGTCTGCATGTAATTAACATGTTATTATCGAAGGTGCTTAGATATTGATCCTGTCATTCGTGCAGTTACAAATTCGCGCCTTGGACCTTCAGATTCACCAGATCTATTTGCTTGGTCGGAAAGTTGATCTCAAGAAAAATGCCTAAGAGAAAGGTGAGGCTTTTTATTCCATCGCTAAAGCAAAATCCGTCAACTTGAAAATGTAGTTTCATTTCGATGCTTTTTTCCGATTTTATTTTGGCGACGTCGAGCAGGTGAGGGGATGCCAAAGTTTTCAGACCAAATATTGTCCGTTACAACCTACGAGTCGACTGATCTATCTTGACGGAAGCTAAGAGATATGCATTATGGGTATTAGTCACCTGGCGCGTATATTTTTATTTTAATCGTGTAACCTTGTTTAGTACTACGCTTAATGGCTGTTCAATCGATGGTGGTTTTATCGCTCTCCACCCACCCTGTCACCAGTGTGCGCACTCGAAAGTCACCCGGTGGTGGATGCGTGCCCAAACCCACCGTCAACGGTTGATATTTTAAAGTGACCGTGCATGAAAATTATTTATTTATGGGTATTATAAAAACGTACACTCCAATTTCGTCGATGAAGACTATGAGGTTTTAAAGGTGCATTTTCAAGAGACATCTTTATCCTCGCCCTGTCTCGTGCGTTATTTGTCAGCGGTGCCGCTGACTGTCCACAACCACCGATCGAGTCGGAGAGAGAGAGCGAGAGCACGGACAATTAGGCAATTGCAGTGCCACGGTCCAATGCAAACAACTGGAGCTGTGGCGCATTGTACAAGTCCATATACAGGGCTTCTCTCTAACCTACAATTGCCATTGTCTGTGTAGTCGTTTGTATATTTGCCTCTGATGACCAAGTGGGGGGAGTTTAGGGGCGGAGGTCGTTGCCATGCAAACGATGCCAATTATCCGACGGCAAAACGAGCAGTTTGTCCAAGCCGGTTTGCTACAAACGATTACCAGACTATTTTGTAAATAAATTGTAGGCAAGTCGACCACTTTAAACTAATGTAAAATGTTATCTCACTCAGGCAGTTAACCTCACACACAGCACATCATGCTGTCAGATGGTTTTGTGAGGAAATACTCTATACTTAATATATATCTATACATTTTAATAAATGTAATACGTTTATTTCCAACAATGTTCTATAGTCTTGAGAGGAGCAATGCTGACAAAGTACCCTACCACATCCTCACTTGAGATGCCTGATGTAAAAAAAAAAGTGGCCTATAGCTGTAAAAGAAACAACTGCTTGTTTGTGTAAAAGTGAAACAGCCGCTTCTGCTACTAGAAACTTTACAGGAAACAATCAAACAAGAGCAGATTATTTGAGTCAAAAGGAAATGACTTATTTTTTGGTGTGCTGAGGTCATGTGCATTGGGTTAGGGGTTACCTTGGACCACAACCAAACACACGTACTCTGTTAAGGAGGAAGTACAGTCAAATGTTTTGGCAGTTAAACCAGCATCTCACTTTGTCCACACACACCTGTCCACACACACACCACACACATCTGACGACAGCCAACACGGAAGGAATGCAGGATGTGTTGGGTTATTCAATGTGATGATTGTTTTTTGATCCTTGTGTTCCTTCCATAGTCTCCAGAGGTTGCTGAAGGCAAAGATGCCTCCAAAGTCACAAAGCAGGAGGTATGCTTATAGAGGGGAGTGTATACTGTGTGTTTGTTTGCTGTTTGTGTGCAGTGTGTGTGTGTGTGTGTGTGTGTGTGTGTGTGTGTGTGTGTGTGTGTGTGTGTGTGCGTGTACACTGTAACAAACACAAATAGGCTTGTTAAGGAACACAACACAATCACTACAAAACACATATTACACCTACATGCCCCTAAAGGTACAACTGATATCTGTCTCTCTCTCTCTTGCTCTCTGTCTCTTCCTTTCTCGCCCGTCCCTTGTTCCTTTAGCCCATCAGACGGTCAGAGAGGTTGTCATCGGTGAGTTTGATCCTCCTCCTATCTGCACCTCTCTCTCTCTCCTCTCATGTCTCTACCCACATCAGCTCACTTTAAGGCCAGACTGAGTCTATTTGGAAGTTGTATTTGCATCCTAGAAAGGGTTCTAAATTTGAATGAACACGTTTAACCGATTTATGGAAGGGATTTATCAGTTAAATCGAAAATCCTTGAAACAAACCCCAGTTTGCATATCTGGATGAAGAAACACCTCCACAGTATCTACACGCAGTACTGATGTCATCTACACGCAGTACCAATTTAATACCACGTACAGTACTGTACAACAATATATTATTATATTCTAAAGTAGAAACTGACTTTCAAAGTTCCCTGTAGATTCTGTCTGGCCTTGTCTATGTGTTATCTCTGTTGTCCTTGTTCATCCTTAGTCCTGAGAACTGTTGTTTGTCTGGGTGGTATACTGTTGTCCCAGTAGGACTTGGTTGTAGGACTTAGGGGTCAGATGGCTGAGCGGTTAGGGAATCGGGCTATTAATCAGAATGTTGCTGGTTTGATTGACCGTGCCAAATGACGTGTCATTGGGCAAGGCACTTCACCCTACTTGTCATGGGGGGAATATCTGTACTTACTGTAGGTCACTCTGGATAAGAGCATCTGCTAAATGGTTAAATGTAATGTATAAATGTATAAACTGAGTATCTGCTTATAGATGTTGTTTGTAAACTATTTGGGTTCCTTTCTAATATATTCAAGGATTGGTTCGTGTTATTTAAACATAGATATTATTAGCAAAGAGATCATTTTAATTGCGACAAATGAAATCTTTACAGCAAACAATTCTTTCCTTTTCAAACTTCAAAATCCATCTCCTTCTGTAATAACTTCCTACTTTCACCCAAAAGACCCATAGGTCTCTATTTGCTGGAGCAAACTTGGTTACATCAAAGCAACATAACCCTTCACTGAATAGATGCAAAATCAACAACAAAAACAGTGATAATAGCATGCCTTTTCAGCTATGTGTACATAACAAAACTGTAAATGTAAGTACCTTTCTAACATAACAACAAACATGTTTGTAGAAGATTTGCCTTACACCTCCAAAGTACCAATTCTGTCTCCAGCAAGCTTAGGCAGAGAAATTTCAACAAACATCCAGCCTTCTTCCTAAACTCTCGACACAGCGACTGGGGTCGTACCTTACACCAGTGGTTCCAAACCCTGGTTCTCAGGGCCCCCTGTCCTGCATGTTTTAGATGTTTCAGTGCTCCAACACACCTGATTCAAATGAATGGGTCATTATCCAGCTTTGCAGAAGCCTGCTATGAACATTAATTTGAATCAAGGTGTGTTGGAGCAGGGAAACATCAAAAACATGCAGGACAGGGGGTCCCTGAGGACCAGGGTTGGGAACCACTGCCTCACACGACCAGCTAGGAATTGTGTTAACAGAGCTTTCTCTGACCTGCAGAAAACGGCACCATCCAAGCCAGAGATGAAGCCCAAGAAGGCTATCTCCAAGGTAGGGTATTCCCTCACCAGTCCAGTCCAAGTGCAATAGCATCATGTTGTTGTTTGGATGGTGGATGCTTCTGTTCCTCTGTCTTGATTGGCTGCCTCTGCACAGAAGCCTGTGGAGGACAAAGGATTGAAGAGCAAGAAGGGCGGAGCCAAGGGGAAGAAGGATGAGGGTCCCACCCAGAATGGAGGGAATAAGACCGATGAGGTATTTATGGTGCACTGTTCCTTTAAGAGAAGATAGAGATATATAATGCCAGTTGAGTGCTCAGGCTCATACATTCATCTAACGCTGACTTCTCCCATATTGTGTTGTTAATGTCTCTTCACTCGTGTTAACACATGCAAACACAACACACGCCTTACGAAACCTCTCCACCCGCACTATACATACAAACACATGTTCTCACTCCTACACACACACACACAGATCTGTGTGTCTCGCTCGTCTGTGTGCGTGTCGTCCAGGAGAAGCGCAGGCCCTTCCTCGATGTCAGTCAGAGGGCAGAGTGAGACGGTCCGAGTCAAGGGTACGCTCGTGTGGTGGTGTGGCTTTTACATCGGCAGCTTGACCCAGATTTCTGTGCCCTAATACTATATTTATACCCGCATTGTATTCATCTCTGGTGTGATATTATTTTTGAGGACGTGTGCACGCGTGTGTGTGTGTCAGTGCACTGAGGTGTAGGCCCTGTTTAACCAAGGGCTGGCAGAAAGGCTGGCCATCTGCCTAGTGATTGGTTGGCTCATCTGAAGTTTGGAGGACTGCCTCCAGGATAAGGATGGGACAGTTATAACGTCAGCCAAACCGTGCTACGACATGACAGTAGCTTGTCGATGGATGACTCCATCTGAGTCCTTTCAGATCTGCCCAGGGTCCTTATTTAGGAAGAGTCAATGAGAAGGAAACATCTAAAGACTATTGAGACCCACCCGGAGTCCCATCTAACCTGTTGTTTATCTTTTCTCCGGCCGTCGCTAGGAAACTGAAACCGTGGAGACGGCCCCCGAGGAAAAGGCATGAGGAAAGGGGCGTGTCGTGCTGACCCCTCAACTCATTGGCAGCATAAGCATCTTTTTTTACTGAGGATTTTGTAACATGCTGAATTTTTAAACGGGTGATAGACAGAATGATAACCAGCACCCCATGTCCAGACACCTCCTTCAGTTCCCTGTTCTCCTTCCTTCCTCTCCGTTCTGTTGTACCACACGCCCCGCTCCGCCCCCCCCCCCCCCCCCCCCCAAAGACAGACAGAATGAAGTGACGTGTTTTTATAGAACGACTGGGAGTATTCTTCATCTCAAAGTGAGGGTACTGTTACAGTGTATCTTAGTCATGGTTTTACTTTTAATGAAATGAACCTGCCTTTGACAGACGGTGGGCGTAGAATAATGTTTTTTAGGTCTTCAACTCTGGCCTTGGGGTGACGGTTAGGATCCGGGGCAGGATGCTGATCCTACATCTATGCCTTTAGGCCTTTCCTTATCTCAACTAGTACACACAGAAGGTCACATCACAATCATAAATCACCTTCTCAAATATTTTTCAGAATTGCCACTCTTTGTTTTGCATACACATTTTGCATACATACCTTTTCTGTCACAGTGTTCATTCATGTGCGTGCGTGTGTGTTGCCCTAATTTAACTTTGTTTACAGTTTGTGGTATCATTCCTCTTTAATAAAAAACCCTTGTCTCCTTGCAGAGCAGTATAGCAATAACAAGTGGTGCTTTTAAAATGCTCAATGGGCAACTTGTTTCTCTTGAGATTCAATCTGTGGAAAATATTTTGAAATAAAATGTTTAAAAAAAGTAGATGAGCTCTGTTTGCTGTGCTTCTGTGTGTTCACTGTTTATTTAACGGTAATCAACAGTATTGATGATTCTAGTACAGTACCAGTTGACTAGTGTACCTTTAAAGACACACTACAGAATCCATTATCTTTGTCAAGGACTTTGAAAAATTAAGTTGTGCCAAACGGCCATGTGAGTCAGGTGAGTTCTAGCAACGAAATTCTTATCAGAGGCCCTCAGGGGAAAATGCTTGGTTGGCCTGATTGTGTACCCGCTTTGTTGGTTTGCAAAGCCCAGGTATCGGAGAGAATGTTTCTGGTGTGTGAAAGTGACAGTTTGCATGTGTGCATGAGGCCTGTGTTGGAGTTGGTTTGAGCGTTCAAACCCTTTTTGAAAACCCCCTACAAAGGCCATGCCTTGTGTGTGTGTGCGTGTGTGTGTGGCTGGGTGTGTGTTTGTGTGTGTGTGTGTGTGGCTGGGTGTGTGTGTGTGTGTGTGTATGAGGTCGGCAGGGGAAAGTGGCTGTGTTAAATACAAATGCTGTGTCAGGAAGTGAAAGGTCAGCATTTGACATGGGGGCAGGACAATTGTGGGAAGATTTGCCCTCTATGGTGCAGCCAGATGCCACTCAGGAACCTGGGCCAATCGTTTTTAATTATCACTTTACTACCATTTGTGGGCAAAATAATTCTGAATCTATTTAAAATATGAGGATGTAAATTTGTGAAACTCCGACTGTGCTACAGTAGCCTGGCTGCCAGTCCAACTTCTCCCCGCCCAAAATAAAATTTTGTCGGGAAGTTGGGTCTGGAGGGTCTCGTATTGGGGACCAACTACAGAAAACCAGAATCTGGGCGAACCAATGAAATTACCAGGGCGGGCTTTATACGATGATGGACAGATGATCAACAGTAACGTAATCACCCACGTCACAAAACAGCGCTTAAGTTGAATTTGTTTTGTATAAACATGGCTACCGCTGGAGATCTGGAATGTTATGTCTGCCATCGAGTCTGTTTTAGAAAACATCGACAGCGCATTAATTTTGAAAGAGGAACAGAGACGCAATCAAGGCATTTGTCGATGGAAAATATGTTTTTGCCGTCCTTCCTACGGATTTGGTAAAAGTTTAATTTATCAGCTGGCCCTGATGGTCGCGAAGAAGATGGGACACAATGAAAACCTAGTGGCCATTGTGGTTTCTCCTTTTCTTTTGTGGAGTTGTAATCCTAAACGGAGAACTTGTTCGTATATGCATTGCCCTTTATTGTTTCGCTCAAAAAGGTTGACTGTGTGAACAAGTACTCCCCTTACCCTTAAATTAATTTTACAACACCGGCAAAAATCGTTTGTATTCATTCTTCAAGCATACTTCAAGTCTACTTGTAGTTTAGTTCTGTTGACAACAACTATGCGGTGCTTAACATACGTCACATACTCTGTTGCTCTGATTGGTTGTAGATCTATCCAATTGAGCAAAGAGGCATTTGTTTTCCAGGCTCGTTTGAAACACGCCCTGTAGTCAAAGCCCAACGGAGAGTTCTCAGACTCATATTCTGACTAGAATTATGAGTATGACAACGTCAGGCTAGTGCTACAGGCCTACATTACACTTTATGTGTGTTGTAATGATCCATTCACATACAATAAAACCTATAGGATTTCAGATATTCTCTAGGCTGAGCAGTAGTTCTAACCGATGGTAAGGGAAACACTGGTCTCATCTCCCCCCTCTATGCCATTTAGAGGCGAATCAAAATAAACATTTTAAATCAAGGTTGCATTAAAGACGGTTTATAGTTGTCAATCATTCGTCTTGCACGGATATGAACCAGGAAAACTGTGTTTATAATTGTTATGATGTTGATTGCTTTAGCACAGTAGTTAATGTTTATGAATGCAATGTTAGCTTCAGTGAAAGTCTAAACATACAAAAGATAAACAGTTGGCTTCCAACAGTTTAACACAATACTCACCTGCCTTCCTAACATAAGCTCAGAGATTAATATATTTGCTTATAGCTGACCCAAACAGGCCATCAATGTATGAACCATGAAACCTATTGCATCCTGAGGTCCTATGTATATATCATAGTACATGTTCACATACTAAATTGATGTGCAGTTATTGTAAAACAGGCTTTCTAGTAAGTCATTCAGCTATCGGACATTCCATTGGTCTACTGAGTCACCTTTGACCCCTCCATGGCCTGGCAGTTGGTGGAGGAAGTTGCAAAAACACAGAAGGAGGGTGCCCCCTAGTGGATGAGTCAACCAGCACAGTTAAAGGTCAGGGATCAGTATGTTGGGTACAAGCAATTCAATGTGCCAGTATCTACCTGAGTCCACTGACACACACACACACACACACACACACACACACACACATACAGAACAACCAAACAAAAATGTTGTTGACAAATGAGCTGGGTAAAAAGAAAATGTGTCACAATAAAAAATGGGGCCTTTTTATTTGAAAGGTAACTGCTAACGTAACAAGTCACCTGTAGAAACCCTCCATGTTCTGGAGACAGAAGCCCATGTGGCCTGTCTGATTCATGCTGCCTCCTCTTTCTCTCTCTCTCCCTCCCTCCTTGTCTCTCTCTCCCTGTCTCTCTCCCTCCCTGTCTCTGTCTCTCTCCCTCCCTGTCTCTGTCTCTCTCTGTCTCTCTCTCCCTGTTTCTCTCCTTCCCTCCCTCCTTGTCTCTCTCTGCCTGTCTCTCTCCCTCCCTGTCTCTCTCTCTCTTCCTATCCGTCGTTTTGAGATCCATGTTCATTCTGGGAATGCGATAAGGTTCTTTCACGTTACGTTGAAGTGTGCAAAGTTTCAAATACGGCATGATTGGTCTCTCCCTGTTCCCTTGATTACTTAGTAAGTACGTCTGTGTCTACGTGTGTCGCAGAGAGAAAGTAAACATTTGAGAGTGTGTGTGTCTTTTCTATTTGACATTAGAAGGTTTGAAGTCTTAATTAGAAATTAGGGCAGATAACATTGTATCGCAAGTCCTTAAGCTTGGAATCTTAATGGGATGCTTGCATAAACATGGTTTTAAATGGTTGGGATGCTTATGAGGTTGGTTAGGGTGTGTGGAAATATTTCCATGATGAACGTATTGGATAATTACACAAAACTGTGTAAAAAAAAGGTCAAGGGCTTAACTAAGTCTCAAATTTGTCTTAACATCCCATGGTACATTTTTAACTCACCGTAAGGGAGGTGCTGTCTATTTGTCTAAGACTCTAAGGTGTTGAACACCATCCCACTTGTGTTTGTTTACAGTCACCGCTAACCTATCAGCGTCAAAACAGGCCTAATACAGTAACACGTGTTCCATTACTAAGGCTAAATGATGACCTGTATCAACACTACTGATTTGTTAGTGCACATTATTAATATAACGTTCAATATTGTTTTTCACATTGATTATCTAGGAACCGTATTACAACACAAAACGCACTCACGAGATGGAGGCTGTATCTCGAACTTTAAGAGATAAGTCAGTCGGTAAGCATTAACATATAATATATGGTGTCCATCTCTATGAGTCTCTTCGATGATTATCGTTGGCGTTGAACGTTGATTCCAGTCACTCACGAGGTTTCATTCATTAGGCTGCATTCCCCTTTTATCCGGCCCTTCCCCCATTTTACTGCCAGGCAGCATTTGGAAGAGAAATGGACGACTTCCCTACCAAACTGCTCACGGAGTGGGTGGGTTAACGACATGTTACACAATAATGTCAAAATGACCATGTCAGCCACTAGATTAGTAAAAGGAATGTTGAAGATGGATAGATCAAAAATAGCGTTCTACATTTAGGCAACGCTTAAAAGGACAGACCTAAGCCGACAACATCGGAAGAGTTTATAAATACATAGATCGTGGTCATACATTGAAAATGTAGCGCCGCGCACCAATTATTTTGACGATGTGACAAGACAATCATGTCAGTAGCCGTCTTGATTAGACTGAAACAACCATTTTCTGCTACATGCCTCCCTTTCCTCTAATGTTGCCATTTCTACCTCCCCTTCTCGTTCCGTGCGTGCGTAAAATACACTACAGTGTTCGGTATTCCTGCGCAGAGGGCTTGCGCTTTTTCAGTGAAGCAGGGGGAGGGGGGAGGGAAAGCGAAAACGCAGCGCTATGACTGTTTACAAGCAGCGATATGAACGGAAGACTCTTGTACCAATCTCATATGCTTTTAAAGGTGGTTATTTCAAGTATATCACATTATGTTTAAGACTGAGCACATGTGAAGTACTAATTGTCCACAACGCGTAAGGATACAGACGCAGCCGGATCTGCTTGTGAGCAGTGGCTGTGTGTAGCTGAATGGTGGAGCTCTCTTCCTGGTGGATAAACAGTGACAGCTCAGGGCAGCCACCTAAACCTAGAACTGAGTCTGGCGCTGCCCTGCCAGCCATCCTAAACAACATCAAAATGGCTACAGAGAGTAAACACGTCGTGCAGTTGAAATCTGGTGAGTAGAGAGATCTGGATATGTAACATTGGTAGGTTTAGATTTACCTAAATTTCTTCTTCGCCCTCCTCTAACACTGCTCCCGTCCTCTCCCCCCGAACAGAACTGTACTTCCTAATAGCCCGGTTTCTAGAAGCCGGACCGTGTCAAAACGCAGCAGAGGTTTGTATATTGGTATTTTAAGATCATTTGTAATGTTTTTAAGATTGGATAGTTCCATGTTTTTTTTATTTGTGTTCTAATTCCAGACCCTGATAAGAGAGGTGGAAGAGAAGGAGGTAAGGCACTGTGTCTGCTCGGGTTGAATCTGTCTGCACACGCTGTAGTTTCTGATGTTGGTTTCACACAGATTTCTCATTTAATCTTTAAAAACCATAAGTGGGTACATTTATAGACGGACTGACCGTGCTCAACATTGTTTCCCTGTCGCAGCTTCTGCCCAAAAGACTGGACTGGACGGGGAAGGAACACCCTGGGACATACGAAAATTTGGTAAGGGAGCACTATAACTGAGAAAAAGTTTTTAGAGAGCAAAATATAAATTGAATTTCCCGCAATTTTTATTCTAGAGGAAAAAAACTCAAATCCACTTTACCTAGAAAACTGAAACAAATCGGGGTCACATGGCACTAAAAGGTCGAGTCCGGGGATCCAGTGAATCACGATGTGTGAGTTTTGTGAGATGCATGCCCAAAAGATGTAAATAGTTCAGAGAAATGTATGTGAAATGTTGGTACGTCATGAGTGTTGTGGTGTAGGAGCGCGAGGATCCGGAGGAGGGACTCCTGCGCCATAGCACGAGATGGAGGCTCTCGTGTCCTGCGATAGCCATAGTCTGTGTGGGTAAAACACACACGGGGACTAGTTGAATCACTGCTTTTAGGAGAATATAAACAGTGTTTTAAAAATTCGTTTGGACTGAAATACAGCTTTATTTGGTCCGAGTAACACTTGAAGAGGTGTGGACATGGGAGAGCTGGGGAGTGTGTTACACCAGGGCAAAAGAAGAGCGAGATCTAGACATAATGTGCATATGAGAGGTAACGTGGGCTGGTGTTATTTTATAGCGTTTTAATTTGCGTGTTAATTGACAGGTAAATAACCAGTGCTCTTTTATGCATGTTTTAACGCAAGAGGGCGTGGAGAGTATTAATGCACTTTCAGTACGACACTTGTTTAGGGCTAAGAGAAGGATTGCGTGTGTTCATATTTTTTTTGCGTTTTGAAAGTTTTAGATTGTTTGCAATTTGTGAAAGGATTGACCTATACCCTATATACGAAATAATACCATTTTTTTTTTCTTATTTTGGCAAGACAAATATTTTTCGCTCACACACATTAGTGCTACACCCATCAGGCGTCAACGGAGGCTGCAGACTCGAGTAGATTTAAATATATAGGTTTAGAACATTATTGACGTTGTCTGCCTGTTTTTTTATGCTCGGCTCTTTCCACTCCCCGCGTTCCCCCTCCGCCTCCGAGCGGAGCAGTGACGCGGCCGTGCCTCCTGTCTCCTGCATGTCTATTGTGGATAATTCCTCCGCGTCTCGTCTTGAAATGCGACATGCTCTCAATTATCAGACAAAAAGAAATAAGACGTTAGAGAATTTGATAGATTAACATCGTCTCATTATGTGAAATTAGCTACGAGTATACGTAGCCTACATAAAATAATCCAGCCTATTCGTTTGATCGTTACTTATGAAGACATAAGTATTTGATAAATCTAGTGGTAATTAATAATGTTAATAATTATTATGGATATTGACCTACTTTAAATGAATACAAAAGTGTATAAGAAACAACTGAAGCTATAATCATAGCCATTTATTGTATTGACATTTGTGAATGTCTTTACTTTGAATGTCAAATCATAAGTAGCCTATTAGCAATTTATTAATAGGTCATTAGCAATTATCATTATTATTTGTATACATATTTTTTTCCGAGTTCGTTTGTCAACTCATTGATTGAGTTTGTTGATGAGTAGGGCCACATTGACAGTTGTTTAATGTAATGATTAGGCATAAAATTCACTTATCTGTTTAAATGAGTTTATCCTAACAAGCTGGCTCAGTTATTAGAGTAGTGGTTGTTGGTGTTGGTGTGTGAGGTTTACTGTCCTGTTCAGGATTATGAACCAGTGTGTCCTGCTGTTCATGCACACCCAGCCTGCCGCCTGCCTGTGTCTGGTCTGGGCCACACGCTGTGTGGAGGTGTGTGTGGAGGTGGGCGTGTTCCTGTGTGACTGCAAGTGCATTTAAAAAAACAGATCACGTCTGTGAACCAGCGATGATGTTCAAGGCAATTAAGAGGTCATTAATTGTGTGTGCTGTGGAAGGAATCAGTCGCGCTAAATGCAAAGATAAAAGGGAAAGGAAAACATGTTTCATTCAACAAGAAGTGCAGAGTAGGTCTGTGTTGATATGTGTGTGTGTGCTTGTGTGTGAGAAAACAAATGTGTTTTCCATCCAAAATGGACATATCAGATGTCCTTTTGTAAAAAGCTATCCTGTTTAAATGTCTTTTTTTCCAGCGTTTTTTTTTGTTGGTATAAGGAGACCTGTTTGTCATTGAACAGAACTAGGTCATGCATTTCAAGAGATGTGCATACAGTGATACAATATGGAACAGTAAACTCTTAAGAAACGGTTCAGTCCACACAGATGCTTGCAGTTAAAAGGCTTTTTACAGAATTGTGTTTTTAATGTGTGTGTGCTTGTGTGACTGTGTGTATGTTCTTGCGTGCATGTGTGTGTGGGTGTACGTGCTTGTGTGACTGTGTATGTTCTTGCGTGCATGTGTGTCTATGTGTGGGTGTGTGTGACTGTGTGTATGTTCTTGTGTGTGTGTGCAGGTGCAGCTGTATGGGCACGTGCGTCCAGACCACCTGCTGCAGGTGTGTTCCAGGGTGTGTCCCCTGCTGGAGCAAGACGTCCCGGCCAGCGTGCCTGGAGTCCACAGCCTGCTGGGGGCAGGACGGCAGGACCTGCTGAGGACCAGCAAGAGTAGGTCCACACACACACACACTTACACTTACACACACCTACACACAGACACACACTCACTTACATTTACACACACTTACACACACAGTAACCCATACACATGCAGACAGACAGACACACTTACCACATAAACACATGCACACACATTTTGTACACACACCCACACACTCTAAATAAGGGTGTGAGATCTAATTGTATCATGTTTGTGCTGCAGGCTGTAAGCATGTGGTGTGGAAGGGCTCTGCCCTGGCAGCCCTGCACTGTGGCCGACCCCCAGAGCCCCCCATCATCTACGGGAGCCCCCCCAACATCGGTAGGTGGTGCTGGGCTGGGTGGGCTGGGCTGGGTGGGCTTGGAACACCAGGGTCATTTACAGGACGTTCACCAGAGCATAGGGAGGAAGAACACAATACTAACAAATGAGGGAAATTGATTAATTTCAACAACCACTTAACAAACGCTGTTTCTGATTAAGAAACTGAGATTACTGATGAGTGTTTGTTATTTATTTGTCTGACTGTGTGTGTATTTGGGACTTTTATTAATGGTGTGTGTGTGTGACCTCTCTCTGTGTGTGTGACCTCTCTCTCTCTCTCTCTGTGTGTGTCGCTCTGTTCTGTACAGTGGAGACGAGTCACGGGCGTCGGCTGAACGGCTCGTACCGTCTGGGCCAGCTGCTGCCCACAGCGGTCTACCAGCACATGAAGATGCACAAGAGGATTCTGGGACACCTGTCCTCCGTGTACTGTGTGACATTCGACAGGACAGGACGACGCATCTTCACTGTAAGAACTGTGTGTGTGTGTGTGTGAGCATATATGCTGTGTGTGTTTGCAGAGCTTCTGGTGTGTACAAGGTGTGTGTGTGTACTTTGCTGTGTGTGTTTGGAGAGCTTCTGGTGTGTACAAGGCGTGTGTGTGTGTGTGATGTTTGCATGCAACCAAATCTTAAGGAGGTTCTCTCTGCTGTGCAGGACGTGAATATGTGTGTGTGTGACCAGAGCATCTGGAATGCTGGGACATATTCACGCATGGTTTTCATTGCCATTATTAAAGAGGTATTTGTCCAGATTGAGTCTGGGTCTCTGTAGCACCCAGGGGGCGGAGGGCGTTCGGACAGGGGGCCCTGTCAGGGCGCTCGGTCAGGGGGCGTTCGGACAGGGGGCCCTGTCAGGGCGCTCGGTCAGGGGGCTCGGTTAGGGGGCTCGGTCAGGGGGCTCGGTCAGGGCGCTCGGTCAGGGCGCTCGGTCAGGGGCCTCGGTCAGGGCGCTCGGTCAGGGCGCTCGGTCAGGGCGCTCGGTCAGGGGCCTCGGTCAGGGCGCTCGGTCAGGGCGCTCGGTCAGGGGCCTCGGTCAGGGGGCTCGGCAGGGCGCTCGGTCAGGGCGCTCGGTCAGGGGCCTCGGTCAGGGGCCTCGGTCAGGGCGCTCGGTCAGGGCGCTCGGTCAGGGCGCTCGGTCAGGGGCCTCGGTCAGGGGGCTCGGCAGGGCGCTTGGTCAGGGGGCTCGGTCAGGGGGCTCGGCAGGGCGCTTGGTCAGGGGGCTCGGTCAGGGGGCTCGGCAGGGCGCTCGGTCAGGGCGCTCGGTCAGGGCGCTCGGTCAGGGGGCTCGGCAGGGGGCTTGGTCAGGGGCCTCGGTCAGGGGCCTCGGTCAGGGCGCTCGGTCAGGGCGCTCGGTCAGGGCGCTCGGTCAGGGGGCTCGGTCAGGGCGCTTGGTCAGGGCGCTTGGTCAGGGGGCTCGGCAGGGCGCTCGGTCAGGGGGCTCGGTCAGGGGGCTTGGTCAGGGGGCTCGGTCAGGGGGCTCGGTCAGGGGGCTCGGCAGGGCGCTTGGTCAGGGCGCTTGGTCAGGGCGCTTGGTCAGGGGGCTCGGTCAGGGGGCTCAGGCAGGCCTGGCTGGCTGGCCTGGGGCTGTTGAGTATGGAACTGTCTGGAGGTAGAGGAGCTGTCTGTGAAGGATCATTCTGACCTTTGACCTCTAGGCGGGGTTGAGATGTCAGTTCTGGCAGTGTTGTCGGATCTTGTTCTGATGCTGTGCTAACGCAGGTCCGATGCTAACGCAGGTCCGATGCTAACTCAGGTCCGATGCTAACTCAGGTCCGATGCTAACGCAGGTCCGATGCTAACACTAATGCCTGCTGCTACTCCATTTTCAGCTCTCAGTTTTTAAATCTCCAGAAATGGCTGCTGGGAGAGGTGCTGTTGAAGGCGGATTAGATTGACTCTGTCTCCCTCTCTCTTTCTCTCTCTCTCTCTTTCTCTGTCTCCTTTCACCCTTCTCTCTTTGCGTGCTCTGCCATATTTTCAGTTTCTGTCTCTCTATCTCTCACTCTCTTTCTCTCTCACTCTATCTTTCTCTGTCTCATCATACTGAAGAATAAATGTTTCCTCTTAGGCGCTGGCTAACTGCCAGAATTCAAATTCACTCCCTTTCTAATTCTCTCCATCCCTCGCTTACATCTTTTTTTCCTCACTGCCTTTATCGTCAGCTTATTTTTTTTAAATAGATAGATCTTTCTTCTATTTGTATCTATTGATGTATCCTCCTGAGTTATGGAGTGTTGCTTGTATTATTGAACATCTGATAAACTAAATAAGATTATTGATCAAATGCGCCATGTATTGACAGCATAGTTAGTGGTGTGTCTTCAGTCAGGCTGGTGTGGATGGGACAGGTGAGGGCGGGGTGCTCATTCCATCTCCATCCCTCAGTCGTCAATCGACTGCCTGACTGACTGTCCATGCCAACAGAGATTATTCCTGATCGATGATCGAGCGCAGAGTTTGAACTATCGATTGCTAGATAGACGTATTGATCAGCGTCTCCCGGGTGGACGGTAGCGGCTCGAGGCGATGGGACTACCACGTCGATCTCTTGCCTCCTGGATCTGTAATCCTATTGGTGCCTTTTTTCCCAGGGCTCTGACGACTGCCTGGTGAAGATCTGGGGGACGGATAGCGGGCGGCTGCTGGCTACCCTGCGGGGCCATGCGGCTGAGATCTCCGACATGGCTGTGAGCTATGAGAACACCATGCTGGCTGCAGGCAGCTGTGACAAGACCATCAGGGTGTGGTGTCTGCAGACCTGCGCCCCATTGGCTGTGCTGGAGGGGCACGCTGCCTCCATAACCTCACTACAGGTGAGTGTGTGTTTCAGCTCTCCCATTGGATATTTCACGGTGTCTTGTCCTGTGATTGGTGGTTTTGCAGTTCTCTAACCTCTCATTGGTTGTTTGCAGTTCTCTCCTCTGTGTAGCGGGTCCAAGCGCTACCTGTCCTCAACGGGGGGAGACGCCACCATCTGCTTCTGGCAGTGGGACGCATGCACACTGAAGTTCAGGTGAGACTCATGCCTCCACGCTCTCCTCACACACACACACACAGTGGTGCTGACAGCTGGTGTGTGTGTCTCCAGTCAGAGGCCCAGTAAGTTCACGGAGCGCTCCAGACCAGGGGTCCAGATGATCTGCTCTTCCTTCAGCGCAGGTACGCAACCATGACAACACGATCACTCAGTCAGGATGCCTTGAAAATAATACTGAACGTCTGTCTAATTCGGGTGTGTCTGTATGTGTGTGTCTGTGTGTGTGTGTGTATGTGCGTGTGTGTGCTCTCCCCAGGTGGAATGTTCCTGGCCACAGGAAGCACAGATCACATGATCCGAGTGTACTACTTTGGCTCGGGTCAACCAGAAAAGATCTCGGAGCTGGAGTCCCACACGGTAGGACAGAACTTTCTAGAAAACACGCTTCGGTTCACGTGTGTCGTGAGGATCTCCCAAGCCCACGTGGGGAAGGGGGCCCCTCTAAACACAACACTGTGACGGCATTCAGCCTCCTCCCTAGTGCTCATCGCATTCACTCACACCCAACCTTCTATCTCCCTGCAGGACAAAGTTGACAGTATCCAATTCTCCAACTGCAGTGACAGGTAAGGTGTTTCTAAGCGTGTGTGTGTTTTGTGGGGGTGTTTTGTGTGGTGTTGTGGGTCTTGTATGAATCTGAGGGGTGTTGTAGCAGGACTTTGTGCTGTCAGCAGAAACACTACCGTCATTTTCTCTACACCTGCACGGATAAACACATGTACACACACACGCTCACAAAACACACACACAGGCACCAAAAACACATTAGCAGCGTATTTAGTGTATGCGTGTGTGGCGTTTGCAGAATAACGCATTCAGCTGAAATTCCTAAATTCTTAATCTGCAGTGAGGGGAAGAGGGAGAGAGAGAATTACAGAGGGGAAAAGGAGGAGGGAGAGAGAGGGAGTGAGAGGAAAGGGTGAAAGAGAGGGAGTGAGAGAGGAGAGGAAGAGAGAAAGGGGGTGAGAGAGAGGAAATGGTGAGAGAGGGAGAGAGAGAGTAAGAGAGGAAAGGTTGAGAGAGAGGGAGTGAGAGAGAGGAGGAAATGGTGAGAGAGGGAGAGAGAGAGTGAGAGAGGAAAGGGTGAGAGAGAGGGAGTGAGAGGGAGTGAGAGAGAGAGAATGAAAGGGTGAGAGAGAGAAGGAGAGAGGTCGAGGTTGAACAGGAGGAGTCGAAAGACTCCGTAATGTTTATGTAACTATTGCATATGTATGTGTGTACTTGTCTGTGTGTGTGTGTGTGTGTGTGTGTGTGTGTGTGTGTGTGGCAGGTTTGTGAGTGGCAGCAGGGATGGTACTGCACGGATCTGGCAGCTGCAACAACAGGGCTGGAGGAGCATTCTACTGGACATGCAGACCAAACTGCCTGGGTATGTACACACACACACACACACACACACACACACACACACTATGCAGACACACACACACCAGGGAGGCTTTAGGGTCCTTAAAAAGTCTTAAATCATTTTTCCTTATAAGGCCTTAAAAAGTATAAAATTGTCTTAAATTCAGATTGGATGGGTCTAATTTTTTTTTAATGTCACTGCGAAAATGCAGGCAATCTGTTTGCCAGGTTGAATTTTTTTTTTGAAGGCCATATGGGCTGCGTTATCTATGTTAACGTCAGAGCGTGGCCTACTGTGCAGATTTTGATGACGTACAAAGCATTGGCATTACAGGTAATACAGCAATGGTTGATAGCCACTCAATTTACAAACATGGGGAAATGAAAGTTCAATTACAAAGGGCTTGAAAAGAACAAGTATTCTTGTTTAAGTTTGGTGCCTGGAAAGGCTTATGAAGCAAACTGTGTGTTGGAAGAATTTCAAACTTGGGACAATGGGGATCAGAGCGATGGAATCGCACGTGCAGAGCAACAGCACAGAGACTACGTAAAGGCACGCCAGCAACCTGCAATGGCTAGTTTCTGCTCAACCATTTCCACCGCTAGCAACGATGTCAAAGCTACAACGCTGGATGTTACGATAGGAAATCCAGAGCCAACAATGCCATGTGACTTCTGAGCAGTTACACACATTTAGTCAATGTTCTTAAACTCAACCGATTATTGTCATTTTACTATACTGTACATTTTGAACAGACATCAGTGTGTTTATTTAGAAAGATTACTGTATATTTCCACTTTTGATTTGTAGTTCCATTGTAAGTTTGGTCTTAAATTTCATTTTGAAGTGGTATTAAAAGGTCTTAAGTCTTAAATTTAACTTGTTTATACCTGTGGACACCCTGACACACACACTATGCAGACACACACTCAAACACTTCCTTCACAGACAGCCCCTCTCTCTGATGATTCATGTGAAACTCCCTTGACTCATGACTACATGATGATAGCTGTTACAATGTTTTCCTTTGTTGCATCAAAGCTTCTGATATTTACCCCCTCCCCCCTCTCCCCCTGCAGGAAGTACAACCCCCCTCCGCTGGAAGACAAGGTGACCAAGCTGAAGGTTACCATGGTAGCCTGGGATCGCCACGACAGCACGGTAATCACCGCTGCCAACAACCTGACACTGAAGGTCTGGAACTCCACCACAGGGAACCTCATCCATGTCCTCATGGTACGGACTGACACACACTCACACACGCATGCACGCACCACCATCAGCGGCTAGTATTGATGGATGATGTCTCTTGGTGGCCGTACAGGGCCACGAGGATGAAGTGTTTGTCCTGGAGCCCCACCCCTTCGATCCCAGAATCCTCTTCTCTGCCGGGCATGATGGGAATTGTATTGTGTGGGACCTGGCCAGGGGAGTGAAGATCCGCTCTTACTTCAACATGGTGAGAGATCTCTACTGTCCTCTCTCTCTCTTTCTCTCTCTGTCTCAGCCATGCTACAACAGTTATGTGTGCATGTGTGTGTGTGTGTGTGCGTGGGAAGTACGGGGATAGCTGATCTGCGTGTGTGAAAGCGTCCTTCACTCGGGTCATTGTTTTACATCCTGACTTTGTCTCTATGGTAACCGAAGAGAGTGTGACAAGCAGGATGTCTGAGGGAGGGGGAGCGAGGCAGCTCAGAGGGGTGATTAATACCAGGATCACCAGGATCAGGAAGGTGATTAATACCTGGATCAGAGGGGTGATTAATACCAGGATCACCTGGATCAGGAAGGTGATTAATACCAGGATCACCAGGATCAGAGGGGTGATTAATACCAGTATCACCTGGATCAGAGGGGTGATTAATACCAGGAAAAGAGGGGTGATTAATACCAGGAACACCAGGAAAAGAGGGGTGATTAATACCAGGATCACCTGGATCAGAGGGGTGATTAATACCAGGATCACCTGGATCAGAGGGGTGATTAATACCAGGATCACCAGGATCAGAGGGGTGATTAATACCAGGAAAAGAGGGGTGATTAATACCAGGAACACCAGGAAAAGAGGGGTGATTAAAGAGGGGTGATTAATGCCAGGAAAAGAGGGGTAATTAATACCAGGAAAAGAAGGGTGATTAATACCAGGAAAAGAGGGGTGATTAATACCAGGATCAGAGGGGTGCTCAGGATCCTCTGCTGCTCACTGGGCCTGGCGGAGTGGACCGCCACGGACACCACGGCTGTGGGCTATTTCAGTCCCGATGCTGGTGTTGTGGAGCATAAATAATAACGATGAAAACAATGTTATTGATTTAGCAGAGGCTTGGATCCAAAGTGGTGTACGGGTGGGGGTTGGGGGGATTTGAACCTGCAGTCGAATGCTCCACTGCTGAGCCATCCTCTATCCCCTATAGCTGTACAGAGTGCAGACGGAGGATGTGTGAGCGTGTGAGACATGTTTGCTGTGTTTGCTGTGTGCAGATCGAGGGCCAGGGCCACGGGGCGGTGTTCGACTGTAAGTGCAGTCCAGACGGACAGCACTTCGCTGCCACTGACTCTCACGGACACCTGCTCATCTTCGGCTTCGGCTCCAGCAGCAAGTACGACAAGGTAGTGCCTCCGAACCGCCCCGCACAGTGGTGGCTCCGCGCTCCATGCTTTTACCTAACCACACGGGCGCTCTGCCCTCACTCTCAGCCCACAGAGTGGTGTGTGAAGGCTGCATCCTTCACTTCTGAACAGCTTCCGGAGCTAAGACAAGCACACTGTCTACATCTGATAACACTGTCTGCGGCAGCCTACCTCTCGAAATGAACTGTTCTGACCCACATGGAGGAAGGCTTCACCGATATTTCTTTCTCATCTCTGTGGCTCTCTTTCTCTTCTGTCTCCTCTGTTGTCTCTCTTCACTCTGCTCTTTTCTACCCCTCCTCTCTCGACTCCTCTCCTCACTCCTCTCCTCTCTCATCTCACCTTTCCTCCCTCCTCTCCTCTCTCATCTCCTCTCCTCCCTCCTGTCCTCTCCCCTCTCCTCTCTCCTCTCCTCTCTTCTCTCCTCACCCTTTTTTCTCTCTCCTGCCCTCCTCTTCTCTCTCTCTCCCTCCTCCTCCTGATCCTTCTCTCTCTCTGTCTCAGATCGCAGATCAGATGTTCTTCCACACGGACTACCGCCCGCTGATCCGTGACGCCAACAACTATGTCCTTGACGAGCAGACCCAGCAGGCGCCCCACCTCATGCCCCCGCCCTTCCTGGTGGACGTGGACGGGAACCCCCACCCCACCCGCTACCAGCGCCTGGTCCCCGGGAGGGAGAGCTGCAGGGAGGAGCAGCTCATCCCCCAGATGGGGGTCACCTCGTCGGGTACGAGCCCACGCAGACACCCCCCCCCCCCCCCCCCCCCCCCCCCCCCCCCAGGGTCAGGCCTGCTGGGTGCTGCCACATGTTTGAGTCAGCCTCTGACTTTCTGTTTTTTTCCATGTGTCTGTAGGGAGCTCTCTCTCTCTCTCTCTCTCTCTCTCTCTGTCTCTCTGTCTCTCTCTGTCTCTCTCTCTCTCTCTGTCTCTCTGTCTCTCTCTGTCTCTCTCTCTCTCTCTCTCTCTCTCTCTGTCTCTGTCTCTGTCTCTCTCTGTCTCTGTCTCTGTCTCTCTCTCTCTCTCTCTCTCTCTCTCTCTGTCTCTCTCTCTCTCTCTGTCTCTCTCTCTGTCTCTCTCTGTCTCTGTCTCTGTCTCTCTCTCTCTCTCTCTCTCTCTCTGTCTCTCTCTCTGTCTCTCTCTGTCTCTGTCTCTCTCTCTCTCTCTCTCTCTCTCTCTCTCTCTCTCTGTCTCTCTCTCTCTCTCTGTCTCTCTCTCTGTCTCTCTCTGTCTCTGTCTCTGTCTCTCTCTCTCTCTCTCTCTCTCTCTCTCTGTCTCTGTCTCTGTCTCTCTCTGTCTCTGTCTCTGTCTCTCTCTGTCTCTCTCTGTCTCTCTCTGTCTCTGTCTCTCTCTGTCTCTCTCTCTCTCTCTCTCTCTCTCTCTCTCTCTCTGTCTCTGTCTCTGTCTCTCTCTGTCTCTCTCTGTCTCTGTCTCTCTCTCTCTCTGTCTCTGTCTCTCTCTGTCTCTCTCTGTCTCTCTCTGTCTCTGTCTCTCTCTGTCTCTCTCTCTCTCTCTCTCTGTCTCTGTCTCTGTCTCTCTCTGTCTCTCTCTGTCTCTCTCTCTCTGTCTCTGTCTCTGTCTCTCTCTCTCTCTCTCTCTCTCTGTCTCTGTCTCTGTCTCTGTCTCTGTCTCTCTCTGTCTCTCTCTCTCTGTCTCTGTCTCTGTCTCTCTCTCTCTCTGACATACGCCTTCTCTCTAATGTGTGTTTGGTGTTGACTGTCCCCCCCCAGGTCTGAACCAGGTGGTGAGCGAGCAGGCAGAGGAGGGGGGCAGTGCCCTGGACAGTATGATCCAGAGACTGCAACAGGAACAGGATCAGAGACGCTCCACTGACCCCTCACACAGCAGGGCCAGCAGAGGTACACACACCCACCCACACACACACATATACACACCCACACATACACACCCACACACACACATATACACACCCACACACACACATATACACACCCACACACACACACTAGGGGTGGAACGGTACACTAAAGTCACGGTTCGGTTCATACCACAGTTCAGACATCACGGTTTGGTACGAGTTCAGTACAACGGAGGGAAAAGCAAAACAAACCAGGTTCCTCTACGAGTGAATACGGGCGCATTGAAAATGAATTGTAAATTCCGATTGCGTAATTTTTTGGGCCCTATTTGTATGTGTATCTGAAGGCTGGTTAAGCACTGTAGTTAAGAGAAGTTGGACATTTCTTTTTTTTTTGTGGTCTCGTTCCAGTGATTGGCACACCTGGGTGATGGTGTTGGATATGTTTAGTCATTTAGCACCCGCTCTTATCCAGATGTGTTACATGTGTTAGCATGTTAGATGCATCTCCACTCACATACCCCACAACTGCTGAACAACGCCGACACAGTGCTCGTCTTATCCACCACTCTCTCACCTGTACTACTGGAACTGAATGGGAAACCCAAGTTTTCCCAAACTTGCGATCTTAAAGAGGCCGGCGGGTCCTCTATCCATACTCGTCCTTAGCGCTGCTTGCTAGCTCTGACTCACAGCGTCGCCATTCAAAGCTTAAGAGCTAAAGCGGTGCAACAGATTAGGTGTCCCTAAAGAACACGAGTATCTAACAGTAGTTCCGCATTACATTACCGGTAATCAATTTGCATTCGAATTGTATTTATTTTTATACCATGTATTTTCCATGTAATTTCATGCACCGAACCGTGACGCCCGTACCGTTTCGGTTCAATACGAATATATGTACCGTTCCACCCCTAATACACCCCCAGACACACACACACACATATACACCCCCACACACACACATATACACACCCACGCACCCTCACCCACAAACCCACACACCTTCAAACTGATTGGTCCATCTCCTGTCAGTCATGTGGTGATGCCCTTCCCCCCCAGGCTCTGTGGGCTCCCCCTCGGAGGTGCACTCGCCCCCCAACGTGGGCCTGCGGCGGAGCGGGCAGATTGAGGGCGTGCGGCAGATGCACAGCAACGCCCCCCGCAGCCAGATGGCCACGGAGAGAGACCTGGTAGCCTGGAGCCGCAGGGTCCTAGTGCCTGAGCTGGAGGACGCCACTGTCAGGTGACACACACACCTGATTCACCTATACACACCTCTACACACACACACACACTCTCGTACACTTATTCACACAATCATATATACACACACACACACAGTTAAGGTTGAAAGAAACAGGCGACAAGTGTGAAGGCGGGCAGTCTGACCGCGTGTGTGTGTGTGTGTGTGTGTGTGGCAGGCGACAGGTGGAGTGGAGAGAGGCTAAGGGAGAGGAGGAGATCAACATCTACAGGTCAGAGAGAAGAAGACGCACCATCCACTCCCACCGAGAAACCAAGGTACACACACACACTCACACACACACACTCACACACACTCACACACTCACACACACACTCACACACATCTGCAGCCCCGCTGAGCGGTGCTCAGGCATCTTCAGTGGTCTGTTGTGCTCAGCAGATTCTGCCACTTAATCTACCTCAGGTCCACAACCCGGAGTGTGTGGGCGAGGAGGGGAGGCGGAGCCAAAGTAACCATGGCTACCACACGCGGGCCGCTGTGGAGGAGACGAGCCGTGAGAGCGCCGACGTCGCTGACGATGACGACAGCACGTCTGAGGTACTTCCTGTCACCACGACAACACATGGGCAGAAATCCAAACTGATAGATTTTACGTTCGTTTTTATTCACAGCACATAATTTTAGTTGATTAATAATGTCTGATATGCCTATGAGATGCCAACATGTTAACACTGTGTGTGTGTGTGTGTGTGTGTGTGTGTGTGTGTGTGTGTGTGTGTGTGTGTGTGTGTGTGTGTGTGTGTGTGTGTGTGTGTGTGTGTGTGTGTGTGTGTGTGTGTGCAGGGCGAGGCGGAGGTCCTACCTGTAAATGGAAACTCCTCTGAGGAAGAGAAGGAGAAGGAGGAAGAGGAGAAGGAGCCTTGGCCGGACGACCACAGCAGCTCCAGGTCTGAACAACATTCACACAAACACACACAAACACTCACACACCACACTCATCATACACACTCACTAACAAACCAAACACCCTGTCCATCCTGTTCTCTGGTGCCTGCAGTGACTACTCCAGCGACTACTCTGACTGGACGGCGGACGCAGGGATCAACCTGGAACCACCGAAGAAGAGCGTGAGGGTGAAGAAGAAGAGCAGCGGCTCGGAGGAGGACGGAGAGAAGAAGAGAGAGAAGAAGAGAGACAGGAAGAAGGACAAGCCAGACAAAGACGAAGCACTACCAAAGAAGAAGAAGCCAAAGGAGAAGAGGAAGGTGTGTGTGGGCTCGCTTGTTCTTGTCCGGGGCAGCCCAGAGAGGTGGAGCTCTGTCTGTGCTGTGTGTGGGCTCGCTTGTTCTGTGTCTGGGGTGGCCCAAAGGGATGGAGCTCTGACTGTGCTGTGTGTGGGCTCACTTGTTCTGTGTCTGGGGAGGCCCAGAGGGGTGGAGCACTGTCTGTGCTGTGTGTGGGCTCACTTGTTCTGTGTCTGGGGCGGCACAGAGGGGTGGAGCTCTGACTGTAATGTGTGTTTCAGAGGGCGGAGTTTCGAGAGGAGGAGCTCATTCTTGAGGAGTGGCTCCCGTCTCCGTGGATCACAGACACTGTCCCCCGGAGGTGTCCCTACATACCACAGATGGGTGACGAGGTACAACAAACACACACACACACACATGCTGTCTGTAGATACACATGAACTCACGGGGACACTTTCACTTGTGTAAAGCTGCATATGTGTCTGTTGTTTTGGGGTTACTTGCAATATTGTAATGTGTGTGTGTGTGTAGGTGTATTACTTCAGACAGGGCCATGAGGCCTACGTGGAGATGGCCAAGCAGAAGAAGATCTTTAGCATTAACCCCAAGAAGCAGCCCTGGCACAAGATAGAGCTGAGGGTAAACACTAGTCATAGCCATCTCGTGTGTGTGTGTGTGTGTGTGTGTGTGTGTGTGTGTGTGTGTGTGTGTGTGTGTGTGTGTGTGTGTGTGTGTGTGTGTGTGTGTGTGTGTGTGTGTGTGTGTGTGTGTGTGTGTGTGAGAGTTTGTGAGCACAGGTGAAAGGATAAAGTAGAAGTCACACGTTGATGTAAAACTGGGAGATGGTGTGTTGATCTGTGTGTGTGTTTGTGTGTGTAGGAGCAGGAACTGATGAAGATTGTGGGTATCAAGTATGAGGTGGGTCTTCCTACACTGTGCTGTCTGAAGCTGTCCTTCCTGGACCCTGACACGGCCAAGCTCACCGGAGGATCCTTCTCCATGAAGTAAGACCTCACTCTGCCTCTTAGTCTCACATTCATCTTCTAATCATGAGATTAGTTCAAGACCTTTAAACCTGAAATATATGTGCCACTATTAACTTACCCTCATAGTCCAAGCCCAGCCAATAGCAATGATTCACTGTGGATCTTGGGGGAGGTTAACTGCTGCTGGTGTTGGTCTCTGTTGCCATAGGTACCACGACATGCCCGATGTGATTGACTTCCTGGTTCTGCGGCAGCAGTTTGATGATGGCAGAGACAGGGAGTGGACGATAGGTCAGTCTCTTCTCTCTTTTCCTCCTCTTCTCTCTCTTTCTCCTTTTCTTTTTCTTTCTCCGCTTCTCTTTCTCTCCCTCTCTTTCTCTCTCTCAGTTTTTTTTCTCTGCGGTACGGATGGATTTAACTGTGTGTGTGTGTGTGTGTGTAGGGGACCGGTTCCGCTCGGTCATAGATGATGCGTGGTGGTTTGGGACGATAGAGAGCCAGGAGCCGCTGCACCCCGAGTACCCTGACAGCCTGTTCCAGTGCTTCAATGTCTGGTAGGTTTGGTGTCCTGCGCACCTCATACATCACCACACACCTTGCTTTACATCATCACACACCCTGCTTTACATCACCACACGCCCAGCTTTACATCACCACACACCCAGCTTTACATCACCACACGCCCTGCTTTACATCACCACACACCCAGCTTTACATCACCACACATCCAGCTTTACTTCACCACACACCCAGCTTTACATCACCACACATCCAGCTTTACATCACCACACACCCAGCTTTACATCACCACACACCTTGCTTTACATCACCACACACCTTGCTTTACATCACCACACACCCAGCTTTACATCACCACACATCCAGCTTTACATCACCACACACCTTGCTTTACATCACCACACACCTTGCTTTACATCACCACACACCTTGCTTTACATCACCACACACCCAGCTTTACATCACCACACACCTTGCTTTACATCACCACACACCCTGCTTTACATCACCACATGCATGGATGTATGTTAGTGGTAGTGATGATGCGTTTCCTGTTCAGCTGGGATAACGGCGACACAGAGAAGCTGAGTCCCTGGGACATGGAGCCAATCCCCAACGAGGGTGAGACTTGGTCACGCCCACAGGCACACGCACACGCAATGAATTGTTGTTTGATATCTTTGCATGCGTATTTTCATACTTTCTGCTCCCTCCCTCCTTCCTTCCTTCCCTCCCTCCCTCCCTCCCTCCCTCCCTCCCTCCCTCCCTCCCTCCCTCCCTCCCTCCCTCCCTCCCTCCCTCCCTCCCTCCCTCCCTCCCTCCCTCCCTCCCTCTCTATAGCAGTGTTTCCAGACGAGTTAGGCCAGAGCGTCCCTCTGACGGAGGAGGAGCAGAAGGAGCTGCTCTACGTCCCTCTGGAGGGAGAGTGGGGCTCACGCACACGCTCCCAGGAGTGCGAGCGCATCATCAAAGCCATCCACCAGCTGATCACCCTCGGTATGATGTCATCCGCAGGGGACACACCACTAACTCTGACCTCATCGCTCGGAGACTGTTTCCCAGAAACGGGCAGTTCTCAATGGCTTCCCAGCCACAGATGAGCTGGTGTTAGTCATTGTGCTTAACGGGAAACTTGGCTTCACAGACAGTGTGCTGTGGTGTTACTTGCTCCCCCTGGTGGTGGTTGGCGGTCTTGCAGGACAGAAACCCAGTTCATCCTCTGATCTTCTGGGTTCTCTGTTTCCTACAAGCTGCCTGACTCAGAGGATTGTACTTGTGTTCATACAGTTGAGGGTGAAGGATCTAGAGAAGAGATCATGCTACCAACTGTGAACCAGTCCTGTCTTAACGAACGAACCCCCTCCCTCTCCCTGTGGTCTGGTTTCAGATGTGGCTGCTCCATTCTCCTTCCCGGTGGACCTGCAGGCGTACCCCACCTACTGCACGGCCGTAGCCTACGTGACAGACCTCAGCACCATCTGCAGCAGGCTGGAGAACCACTTCTACAGGTGCGCAGTGTGTGCGTGAGCTCGTGTGTGTGTGTATCAGGAATATGTGTATCAGGAATGTATGTATGTGTGTGTGTGAACCAGGACTATATGTGTGTATCTAAGTGTGTGTGTGTGTGTGTGTGTTTATCAAGACTGTGACTATGTGTGTGTGTCGTCCCCAGACGCATGTCCTCTCTGATGTGGGAGGTACGTTACATTGAACACAATGCCCAGACCTTCAACGAGCCGGGAGCCTTCATCGTCACGACGGCCAAGTTTGTCTCCGACGTCATGCTGCACTTCATCAAGTACGTGTGTGTGTGTGTGTGTGTGTGTACAGTCATTCCCATCACGGCCATCTGTATGACTCATGAATGAACCTGAGCACTGTATCTGATCTTTGTCTTTCTCTTTATCTGCCCCCCCCCCCTGCCTCTCTCTCTCTATCTCTCTCTCAGGGACCAAAGCTTGACTGACATCATTCCCCTGTACAACAGCATGAAGAAGACAGCTTTCTCAGACTCTGAGGACGAGGTGTGTGTGTGTGACTTGTTTGTGTGCGTAATATTACTGAGTAGAGACCGATGTAGGACTGTACACAGTCTTTGAACACGGGGAATCTTTGTCAATCTGTGTTTCCGTGGCGATGCAGGATGATGATGAAGATGACGATGATGAAGACACCGACGCTCCTGGAACCTCCACCAGGAAACAGAAAGTAAACAAACAAATGCACCTCCAATCACAAACACTGCTCCGCCCATACTGTGGTGCATCTTGCTGATGTCACATCCTGTCTCCAGACGCGGCGTCCGATGAAGCGGCAGCTGTGCACCAGGCCGCCGTCGTACGACCCCCAGGCCTGGAGAGGGCGCTGCAAGGAGCTGCTGGACCTCATCTTCCAGTGTGAGGACTCGGAGCCCTTCAGAGAGCCTGTCGACCTGCAGGAGTACCCGGTAAGACCTGACACCCCTACTGTGTCATCACTCTCTCTTTAGCTGTCTGTCTGTCTCTCTCTATGTCTCTATCTAGCTGTCTCTCTATCTAGCTGTCTGTCTCTATCTGTCTGTCTCTGTCTCTCTATCTAGATGTCTCTCTCTGTCTCTCTCTATCTCTCTATCTAGATGTCTCTCTCTGTCTCTCTCTATCTAGCTGTCTCTCTCTCTATCTAGCTGTCTGTCTCTCTCTATCTAGCTGTCTGTCTCTCTCTATCTGTCTGTCTCTGTCTCTCTATCTAGATGTCTCTCTCTGTCTCTCTCTCTGTCTCTATCTGTCTGTCAGTCAGTCTCTCTGTCTCTCTTTGTCTCTCTATCTGTCTCTCTGTCTCTGTCAATCTGTCTGTCTTTCTCTGTCTCTCTCTCTGTCTCTATCTGTCTGTCAGTCAGTCTCTCTGTCTCTCTTTGTCTCTCTATCTGTCTCTATCTGTCTCTGTCAATCTGTCTGTCTTTCTCTGTCTCTCTCTCCTCCTATGGCCCCCTGCCCTGACCCGTGAGTGTGTGTGTGACAGGACTATCTCCACATAGTGGACACTCCCATGGACTTTGGCACGGTGCGGAGCATTCTGGCGGCGGGGAAATACAAATCTCCCACGGAGCTTTGCAAAGACGTGCGTCTCATCTTCAGCAACTCCAGAGCCTACACGCCCAGCAAGAAGTCCCGGGTGAGGCTGAACTCGGCGCTCGCTTAGCATTTTCGTCCCGTCTAACGGCTCAAGCACGGTCCATACATCTGACACACAGGATAATCCCGTTTCCTCCCAATTAATAATAATGATTGTTCTTATTGATATTGATGATTATTCTTCGACATACTGTCGCTGGCAGGGTGTTCATTAGTGATGGAGGTGTCTCGTGTGTGTGTGTGTGTGTGTGCAGATCTACAGCATGAGTCTGCGTCTCTCGGCGCTGTTCGAGGAGCACGTCAGCTCCATCCTGGACGACTACAAGGCCATCCACGGCCTGACTGACCGGCCTACCAGGCAGACGGACAGACAGACTCGACTCGCCCCAGACAGACAGACGCGACACGCCCCAGACAGACAGACGCGACACGCCCCAGACAGACAGACGCAACACGCCATGAAAAGGCGGAGGAGGAGGAGTGACTCTCCCGCCAGCAGCACTGCATCCAGGTAGTGTGTGTGTGAGAGTGTGTTAGTGTGTTAGTGTGTTAGTGTGTTAGTGTGTTAGTGTGTGTTAGTGTGTGTGAGAGTGTGTGAGAGTGTGTGAGAGTGTGTGTGTTCTGGCATATAACCCATGTCCCTCCCCCTATTAGCCCAGAGAGAAAGAAGCGCGTGTCGTCACGTGGGGCTACGAGGGCTGAGTCCTCCGCCCCGCCCCCCCCGGTGGCCCCCCCGCGGCCCCCCTCCCTCAGGCAGAACCTACCCCTCAGACAGCCCCCCCAGCTGCTCAACGGCAAGGCCGACACACACACGCCTGGACGCACCCGCAGCACGGCCCGCCACGGCACTCACACCCCGGGGTCCTCACACACGCCTGGGAGCAACACACACAGCCCTCCAGGTGAGAACACGTCCTGTCTACCTGGAGACACAAAGGCTACGATGCCTAGATCTACTAGCTCCGGTGATCCTTTCTGACAGGGGATGTCATGTGGTTGCAGAGCTGTACAAGCGCCTGTAGAAGTGTACAAGCGCCTGTAGAAGTGTACAAGCGCCTGTAGAAGTGTACAAGCGCCTGTAGAAGTGTACAAGCGCCTGTAGAAGTGTTAAAGTGTGTTTTTGTGCCGTCCCCCTCAGACCTCCCTCCTCCTCGCTCGCTGCGAGGCCACAGCTCCGGGCCCACCCCGTCTCCGGCCCCCGCCGAGCGCTCCCGACACCCCCCCGTTAGCGATAGCAGTGGAGGGAGCAGCATGCGGAGGAAACTCCGGACTCCAGTACGGCACACTCCCGGTAAGAGGGTGACACAATGTCATAAAAAGAAATATATGTTTGATAGACTGTGTTGTATAGATCCTCAATATCTCTCTCTCTGTCTCTGCAGCCTCTCCCTCTAGCCCCTCCCCCCAGTCTACGCCTCACCTGAATGGCCACGGGAGTCATGTGACCTTGGGCGTGGGAAGGAGAGGACGGAAACCCCGAGCGGAGCCGCCAGCGAGCCCTCCAGAGGTAGTGACCCCAGTGAGCCCTGCCCGTAACCCCCGGGGTCGACCGCCCAAGAAACGAGGCAGAAAAAGCAAGCAGGAGCTGGAGGCCATGAGGAGAAACTCCGCCCCCGACGATGACCTGGACCAATCCACAGGGGACGAGGGCGGGACTTCCTCCTCAGCACAGGAAACGGCTGTGCTTTCAGACTCCGGTCTTTCAACTCCCAAGCCACGACGCGGTAGGCCGAGAGTGGTCAGGACTGAGGAAGCCCCACCCCCAGGCTCATCTGACCTATCCCCTTCTCCGCTGAGAAGGAGCTGCCGGCGACTCAACGATGAGACCACTCCCCCTTTGCAGGCTGCGCACCAATCACATCAGCGGGATTCCCCAGAGGAGGACGACGAGGACGAGGTGGGGGGGTCGATGCGCACCCGTAACCAGGGGCGACGGACGGCCTGGTATGTGGAGGAGGACTCGGAGGAGGAGCAGAGACAGCTGTTGTTTGAGGACTCGTCAATCAACTTTGGAACCTCCTCTAAGGGGCGGGTCCGCAAGCTCACTGAGAAAGCCAAGGCCAATCTCATTGGCTGGTAACTACAACAACCAAACAGACACACAGGACAGACAGGGGAGGTGTCTAGGGGCTGACTATAACCCCACAGGGAGCAAAGTAATTGGATCCGCTGTGTGTGTGTGTGTGGGGGGGGTGGGCGCTGCCAGTCTATCTGCTGCTAAACAAAGCTGTGCCCAGAGCCTCCCCTCTCATCCTCTCATCTCCTCCTCCTCATCCTTCCCTCTGCTCCTCTCCATCCTCTCCTGACCCCTGTCTCTCTGTCTGTCTCTCTGTCTGTCTGTGTCTGTCTGTCTGTGTCTGTCTGTCTGTCTGCTCCTCCAGCTGTCCAGGATCCGGACCCCACACATGTTCTTCTGGGCTGCAGGACTATACTGGCAGGCCCCTCATCCTGACTTTTTTGGGGGAGCCTTGTGTGTGTGTGCGTGTGTGTGCGTGTGCTGAAATACCAAATGGAAAGACTGAATGTGCACCTTGGTGTTAGTGGGTACCATTGTTTTCCATTCTCTGTGTCCGCATGCCCACGACAAACTCTGCTCTCCTGTGCTCTGAAGACCAGAGCTCTGCTCTCCTGTGCTCTGAAGACCAGAGCTCTGCTCTCCTGTGCTCTGAAGACCAGAGCTCTGCTCTCCTGTGCTCTGAAGACCAGAGCTCTGCTCTCCTGTGCTCTGAAGACCAGAGCTCTGCGCTCTGAAGACCAGAGCTCTGCTCTCCTGTGCTCTGAAGACCAGAGCTCTGCTCTCCTGCGCTCTGAAGACCAGAGCTCTGCTCTCCCGCGCTCTGAAGACCAGAGCTCTGAAAAACACATTGTTGTTTCTGCTGCGAGAAAGGAGAGGCAGCAGCAAGGTTGGATGGATCATATTTTATATGTCTCAATGAATTCTGATAATTAGCAATACCTTGTGCCTTTCTGTGGTGTGTGAGTGTGTGTGTTTGTGTGTGTGTGTGGGGGGGGGGGGGGGGGGGGGGGGGAACACTCACCCCATTTCCCCCTTCAGAAATGTTCAGTTGATGAAGGGTTTGTCATTCTGGTGACATGATCATGCATGGTTTCATTGAGGTATATACCAATAACTACCCAGAAAGTGTGTGTGTGTTACATGTGTTTGGCTGTTTAAATATGACTGAGAATAGGGTCCACATGAGCGTACAAACAGTGGCATACAGTATGATCATGGTTTAACCTCTCAAAGATATTTAGTGATAACATTGTTAATTGAAAGAAAAAAAAATGTTTTTGATGTTACAATACCAATATCCATGTCAATATTATCCTATTATAGCCAAGGTGTAATTGTGAGTTAAACCTTAGGTACAGAGGATTGAGCTTGGTGTTTAGCTTTGAGATGCTCTCTCAACAGTGTTTTATGCAGTTGTAGGGAGCATCCATGTTTATTTTTCAAATGAGTTTAAACTCTTAAAAAAAAAAAGAAGGAAAAAAAACAAAAATAATTTCAAATGTTTCTATGTTTTGACGGTGACCACACACATTTCCGCCATGCATGCCCTTGCACTTTCTCACGCCTAACCCAACCCAACCGGATCGACCCAGATCAAACTGGATTGAACAGGCTGGAGCGGGCCTCTAACGACCTGGAGGCAGATCCCAGACTCTATGTTCTGATTGTGCCTTGGCTCCTCCGGTTCCTTGGATCCTCTTGATTCTCCATGTCCCACTTTGGATCTTCTTGTTCAGCCGGGCTCTGTGGACTCCCCAGGGTGTGCTGGTTCTGGTCACTGGACGCATGACGCTGGACTGGACTGGTGTCCAGACTGTTTTGAGGGCTGAAACAAGACTAGCTGTGTCCAATGTGGACAAGGCATTACAACACATACACACACACACAAGTTTATTGTTTTCTCTGTCTCTGACACATGGTGACGAACTACGATACTGTTTGTTTTTATCTTTGTAAATTTTATATTATGATTCTTTTATGCCAAAATCTGTCTGTGGCTACTAGAGGGCAGACCGTGGCTGTTGAATGTTGGTTTGTTCAGAGTCAATACCGGATCATACCTAAAACACACACACACACGCTCTCTGGGGAGGGAGGGAGACCGGGGGGAGACGGGGGGGCACCCTGGCCCCCTCAGCTGATAAAACATCTCTCACTTCAGCCGACTCAACACACGCCCACGTTCCTGTAGTCCTGGAGCAGTCGCACTGAGCTGTGAGAGGGTCACAATGTGCTGAAAAAGTCTTTTATACTCTCCTCTGTGCTAATATATATATATATATATATATATGATATACATACCTGATATCTGATGACTTATACGTTTCTATGGGCCTGTTGTACGTGCTGTGCCGGTCTCTGATCAGAGGGGGTGGGGGGGGGGAAGGAGGGAGGGAGGGTCTTCTGGTGTGTGTGAAGTGGCTGCATGCTAGCCACTGGGGAGGGGGTGGGGAGGAGGGATTTTGGGGGTGGAAGGGTGGGTTGTCTTTGTTAGTTTGGATACTTTTATATAAAAAAAAGAGTTCTTGCAAGAAAGCATAAAGCTAGAATGTATGTGTAGGGGAGTACTGATGTCCTGTTAGTTCATACTGATATTTTAAGGAAATAAACAGTTGTGTTTCTATATCTGGCTTGTTTTTGTCAGCTATACATTTGTGCAATTTTGATTGATAGGCTACATGATATACTGTGCTCTGCACACAAAAAATACAAGGCTGGATTGGACCTCCCGCCACAACACCGCCTCCTATGTCGGTGTCGCGCCACTGACGCAGCGTGTCCGCGAACTGGATCCGGTTCTGACGTGGCGAGATTCAAGAGGCTCGCTGGCTGCACGTGGGCTGCCACTATTGGGCGCATAACCAGTTTGGCAATTTTGGAAATGGAAATACGCAGGTGGCAGCCAGGCCGAAACTGAAATGTATGTAAATACAAACTGGCGAACCACACAGAGACAACTCTACTCCCTCCCCTATGTCCTTTACACCTACAAGTGCTACAACACTCTTCACTAGACCGCATATCTTCTATTCCTTAATGTATTACAGCAGTTTAACGTTTATTTGACCCTGGAGTTCCTGAAAGGTAAGGGCTTTCGTAACTTGTCAACATACTGCTAAAGGAAGTAGACTACAAACAGGGACAATGTGCCATATTACATTTGTATTATGTTAATGTTCTGGCTGAACTGTTCATATCAATTAGTCAACATTAAGTGGAAAACATTAGGTAATATCTCCCTAAATGTTTCACACATTTTCACTTAAGGTGACGCCATGCCCCGCCTCACACCAGCGACTATACTGCAGCTGTCACTGCTCCTTTCCGCTTTACCAGCGCAGTAGCCTACCTCATCTCCCGGTGGACCGGAGCCTCGGTGGCGCAGCGCTATCATGCAACCAGACGGTACACACGGGCCACATGACGCAGATCAGAGCCACTCGCACTCGGCAAGAAAAGTTGACGTCATCATCAGTGTCACGTTTATTTCAGAATTTTGGCAGTTTGGAACGAATGGAGCGATACTTACCTGAGCGCGGACGCCTGGACAGAGTGGCTCTCTAAGATACTTTTCAAGTTTCAGTGAGTGGGGATGTGCTGGACTATACCTTGCTTTTGTATCCATAGTTGTGACTTCATGACACAGTCACTTGAGTCAAAGGCAGTACAGTCAGACCAGCTTTTGGCGCGTTTGCATTTCTTGCAGGGAGCTCGTGACAGGAGAGGAGGAGCCTGGCGAGTCTCCCGCCCTGGAGGTTCTTCTCCATGACAACGACCAGGGATACTTCGGAGGTGTGTGTGTGTGAGCCAGTGCACTTAGCAGAGCGAGAATACTGTTGCACGTAACCAGTTGACTTCAATGAACCTAGATAGAATGTGTGTCTATGTAGCCAGTGTACTTGACCCAGACAGAACACATCTCCATTAATCTACCACACATCTCCCATTCCCCCTCCATGCAGCCTCCAGGACTGTGCGTAGCCCACGGCCCCCATTTGTGTTCATGCGGGTGGGGCAGGTGGTGATGGAGAACCAGGGTAACATGGTGGGGGTGGTGGTGGCCTGGGACTCTGAACTACAAGCTCCACCAGAGTGGATCAACAGGGTGTACTCCAACTCTGAGGTCAGACCCCACTGTGACCTTTGACCTTTAACCTCTGTCAAGCCACACTGCCTGGTGATGAGTCAGGTAGCATGTTTGTATCTGTGTGTTTTCCAGGAGGTCGCAGCAAAACACACGCCCCACTATAAGGTGGTGTTCAGTGGGCCGGGCCAGTCATCCATAATGGTGGGCTACCTACCCCAGACAAAACTGAAGAGGATAACCGGGATGAAGGTAGGTACACACACACACACACACTTTTCACCCCTGACCCGGAAATGAAAACGAGGGTGCATTTGATTGTTCAAGCCGGACATCCCCACCCTGGAGCAGTATTTCACACACTTTGACGGGGAGCAGTTTGTGATGCAGCCTTGGCTCAAAGAGATCTTTCCTGAGGACTAAGGTGGTAACAGGGAGGTGAGAAGAGATCCAACACCGTGGAAAGGGACTTACCGCTGCAGTGTGTGTGTGTGTGTGAGAGTGAGAGATAGAAAGAAATGGAGAGTATGTGTGTGTGGTGCTGGAACCAAACTTGTGCTTTTTAAAATGGCTTCTTTAAACTGGTGTTCTTGATCAAAGTGGACCGTTCCAAGGAAATACAGTAAACATTCTGTAATGTCCTGGTCGAACTGGTGAATCCCCCTCTGAGCCACTGTCTGTCACAAACGTGAAGGAAAACAGAATAACCAAACAAAAACCCCAGTACCCAGTGTCAGATCAAAATATTTTAGTACCTTGTGCAATAAACGACAGAAGTACATCCATGTTCTTTGACGTCATATTTTATGTGTGGATGAATGTGTGTGTGCATGCTGCTGACTGCACTGGATTGTGGGTAGTGAGTTTTTATAGCTTCTTCCTGGGTCTGAGGTTGAAAGACACAAACACACGAGAGGAGACGGTGAGGGTGGGCCTGTGCGGTGGTCTCCCACCTCGTTCCTCTGCCCCTTCCTCATCTGTCCACTCGCTGGCGTCCTCCTCTCTGACCACCAGGGGGAGCCCCAACACCTGTCCCAGGCGGCTGCTCATCTCACAAGCCTTCAAACGGGCGTTTTCCACGGCTGCAACACACGCGTCTATCCTGGGAAAGCAGAAATAGACGACCAAAACGTTTACTGACACCAGAGACGTGATCGTATGTAAAATAATGTGTCTGTGTGTGAGTTTGAGCACGCTACCTCAGTTGGCTAATACCCTCGGTGCTATGGTAAAACTTTGGCATCCCAACGCAAACACTTTTGTCCAGTTTCAGCAGCAGAACGGCACACACGCTTTCCATCTTCACAAAATCGGAGAACTTGACCACAACCTACAGATAAACACATGTGACAAGTAATTGGTCAAATGGAAGTATGATGATCACCTAAGATTTTAAACGTTGATTGAAAACCTACCTCTGCTTCCATGTGATACTGGTCTTGCTCTCTGTGGATGTGTTTCCTCATCGATATTTCCTCCTCCTTTGAAAGAAAACATAAGTGTGGTTAATTCTCTCCTGGAATTGATCTCTTTTTCTGTAATCAAAGTAGGCTATGTTAACTACTTTGTTGTCTTTTTCTTGTAAATGCTATTTTAACTCTTTGCTGAGTTTAGGACCCTTCATGGCCCACCACTTTAGCTACAGATTTAGACTACATGTCTAGGTCTACCTTAACATCATGCTGCCGTAAAGCTTGTAGGATGTACTCCACTCGCCGTGATATACTGTTGGAGACATCGTTCACAGACTCCTTGTTGTTGCTTAAGCTGATTCGCATCGATGCCTTGTCGGCTTGGCACGACATTTCCGTATGTCCGGTGACTTGGATCTCCCTCGAACTGTACGGGATTTGTTGCTCAACTGATATCTGTGCACCTCGATCCACTGGCTCATCTTCGTCTTTGTACATGATCAAATTACCGGCAAGTAGGCTACGCTGCAAACACGCGGCTCAGACCGCTTTCCAATGTCCATGGTTGACTCACACCAACCTTTTGCTGCTATGGTAACATTGAAAGTAGGGATATGTAGTTCTTTGATAGAACTACAAAAGTGTCTTCAAAGTCGATAGGTGGCAGCCAAGGCCTTCGATGTTATCCACAGCTTGTCCCAAAAGCGTGTTCCTGCAGGTTTGTGGTAATTTTGTCAGGAAAACGATCACTTTCCACACAGTCATATTACTTCCAACAATGTTAAACTACTTTTACAGATAGACCCACCAAATATTTCTGTTTTCCCATTAAAGTAGTCGATAGTTTCGACAGCAAGATGATGATGATTTTTGATTATTTGTTATTGTCTATTATCTACAGGTCTAATTTATATAGGCTAGGTGTAACTAAGGTCTGTACTAAGTTAAGGTCTATCAAACGGCATTTTGTAGGCATATGCATTACTTTTAGCTTCATTATGTTGTAATGAACTATTATGTTAACAATATTCCTAATATATAATAGGCTAATACTAGCCTAATAATTTGTATTATTATGATTACCTGTTTTCATAATATATTATTAATAATTATGATTGCTAGTAGGCTATTATAATATTATCATAAGGATATAATACCCCAAAAAGCTATAATTTTCTTGATTTGTATTCAACTGTATTCTGTAGGCATAAACACAAAAATAGTAATCACTATCATTATTTCAAATAGGCCAATATCATTCCTTCCAAAGAGTAATGAACGTAATAACATAGTTAGCCATTATTACCATTATAACATTTTAGGTCTGAACTGTTAGAATAGTCTACAATACATGCTTAGCCTTATGAATTTACCTTTTGTTTCTAATAATTTCACGATAATTATGTTGTAATGTTTCTATTTACAGAATTTGAAGATACTGTTTCAAGACAGAGATGTGAGAATACAATTCCTTTATAGAGACAATATGAGTAATGTAGGCTACTGTATAAATATACCTATTTGGGTGATTGAGATTATTCATCATTTACTTGGCACCAAATTCTCGTTTTTAGAGTTTTCTTTTTAAGATGCTATAGTGTGAAGCAACATGGTGAAAATAATTAACCAGGATAGGCTTACTGTTCAGTAGCCATTGACCATTTAGTATAGGCCTATAATTGTATGACTTTTCATGATGATTTGGGAACTCCATAAACGTCTGTTTATCTGAATCAAACATATTTAAAGAACACCGTTTGTTTGGCTTGCCTCGAATATTAAACTGTGAAACGAGCTTTATAATCAAAACCTAAAAATACAAGGACATATTTGTTGTTATTGTCTCGGGTTTCGCCGGTCCCCCGGTTTGCTCTGTGAAACTCGAGATCTGATGCGGAGCTCCCGCCAAGAGAGATGCCGCGCTCTGCAGTATTTTCATAACCGCGTGGGTTATGTGCCTGGAAGGGAGCCATCTTATTGAAGACTGAGAGTCGAGAAAAGACCGAGATTGAGAGAAGGAGAGCTCGGCGTTTTAAACGAAAGATAAGAGGACCAGTTAATTTCGAGAGGAACCGGGAGAAGAAGGGCCCCGAAGGTTCCAATATGGAAACGGGGCACGCGGAAAGTTCCTGGCCGTTAGAATCTCTCGCTCTCTCCTCTCGCTCTCTCTCTCTCGCTCTCTGGCTCTCTCGCTCTCTCTCGCTCTCTCTAGCTCTCTGCGCTCTCTCGCTCTGATGAGGTAATAAAGTTCGCAGTCTCTTGGAGGCCCTCCATGTCTCTCCATAGGCTATACAGACCGCAATCAGAGCCCAGTTTTAATGGAGCTTTATTTTCATATTGTCCAAGAAATATCCAGCCTCCCCCTGTGCCCGACGCAGTAAATCATGTGTGTTTTTTATTGTTTTTATTCCATTCTGCGTTTCAAACGCATATTTCTATTTATGGATGAAGGCGTTAAAACACGCTGCGCGCACCCTTCTCAGCCAGAGCTGTCATCTGTCACGCGCTTCTTAGAGAAGGATTTGCGCGAGGCCTGCATCAAAGAGGCATTGTGTTTTTTATTTTCTTGCCGAATTCCCCCCGTTAAAAACAGATGCGGCTGATATAATGAGAAAACACAGTTAATTGACGTGTTTGGTTGTTTCCCATTCACTTATGATCTCGACTCTTCTTCCGGTATGTTTTTTTTATTGGTTGATAAATTGTTTTTCCTGAAATATTCAGCTTCACTAATGGGGGGGGGGGGGGGGGGAGTATTTAGTTAGTTCTGCCTAGTTAGTATAAAGAGCAGTATTTGGTTATCAGGGTGTGAGTGTGTATTTGTATGTGTGAGTGTTTGCGAGTGTTTCCATTATATCCTTCTTGGTTTTAATACCAGTATCAGTAAGGCACAGATGAAGGAGTCAAGTGCCGCCCAACAGGCCTACTTTTTGTACAGCCTTCGCTGTTTCAGAGGTATTTTCTTATGCTTCCAGCTATTCTCTCTGTAAACAGCTAAAAGTCAAACAAACAGCTTCCTCTCGTCTCCTCAGGCACTCTGCCCACGTCCGCCGCCTTCCTTACGCTGGATGAGATGACTTCTACAGTAGAAGATCGCTATTTCAGGAGGAAAAAATGAACACTTAACATCCCACACACTTCTTTAAACACGCTCACACGAATGCGCTCGCACACACACACAGAAGCTGAGCACCTGTAAAGCTGCCATATCATGCACATGCGCATGCACACACACATCTCGAATGGCAATAAAGTGCCCATAAAGAACGAAACATCTGTTTACTGCAGGGCTGGAAATTACTCTCTCACTCGCGCTTTCTCACAAACACTGCATTTTGGGCGTGGGCATGTATCACAACCAAGTAGAGATCTAATAGGTAACTGGATGTGACCTTTTGATGATAGTTAAAATACATTTACATTTAGTCATAAAACAGTTTTAGTTTTTTTTTCTGCTGGAGTGATTTTGATTGGTCAGGGCGGCTGTTCGTCAATCAGGTCAGCGGGTCTGTGTTTATGATGTCATGCTTCATTAGTGTTGATGGGTGAAGGACACCCGTGCTGTAGTGTGTGTTTGAGTGTGTGTTTGAGTGTGTACCTACTTATGTGTGAGTTGCAGTCTGCTCCTGGACCATTACAATGTCTCGCTTAATCCGAGATTTAGACAAACATTTTTTTTTTTATCACTTTCATTTTATTGATTACTCTACTTTCCAGTCTTCCTCCCTTACAAGACTCCGTCCTTCGTGTCTTCTGTCTCACAGGCAGATCTGTGTGTTTTAAGGCCTGGTTGGGTTTCAGGGCTCTATTAAAAGTTCAAAGAAAACGTTTACTACTGTAACTGGAGCTAGTCTGCACCATAGGTTTGCACTAATGAGTGTACAGAACAGCACAGCCAGACACACACACACACACACACACACACACACAAACACATGTTTCCCTCATGGGCTTGTCACTGACTGCAACGACACTCCCCACAAAGTCTGTCGTTACTATGGTAATAGTCCTTGGTCTGCGCCAAAGTTCTGTCACAGACTTAACAACCCTTTCATCACTCTCTCTTTCTTTCTTTTTCAATTTCTTTCATTTACTCTCTCTCTCGCTCTCTTTCTCTCTCTCTCTCTCTCTCTCTCTCTCTCTCTCTCTCTCTCTCTCTCTCTCTCTCTCTCTCTCTCTCTCTCTCTCTCTCTCTCTCTCCGTAAACAGTCAGTTATCCTGACATCTGAATTCGGACATCTTCACTAGGTTTCCCATCAGGAAACTTCATTCCTTTCAAAGAGTTGGATATGCATGAAGTCCTAATGCCCTGTTTTCTCAGTATTATATTGGGCAGCAAATGGACAAGAAAATAACCAAAGAAATTGTTAATAGTTTCACAGTGTATCATTCTACTAACCTTTATAAACGGTTCAAATGTAATTATCTTTGTTGGGTCTTTAGAGGTCTGTGGTAGAGACTATTCCCCCTCCATGCTCAACATTCCAAAGTAAACATGTAAACAAACAGAACGAATATCAGGTTTGATCGGGGGGGGGGGATTGATATGTTAGGGAATTGATGTATTGTGTATGTGTGTGTTTGTGTGTGTGTAATCATGTGGACCCGAGGCTGAGGTTCATGGATCCATCCAAAATGTGTGTGTGTGTGTGTGTGTGGAGGGCCTGGTTGGTTAACCCTTGCCTCCAAACATTTATAATCATCCCTTTAAATGTAGACTTGGCATCAGAGGACTGTCTAACATTAACCTTTGACCTTTAACCCTCCAACCCCACATTTCTGGTTCATAAACGAGTGAAACAATGTCTGATGTCATCTGCACTGAAGTGGTTTTGAGGCAATATTCTTTTATTCTTCTGTAGCGGCAGAACAAGAGAAGAGAAAAAACTCATTTTTCAGCCTTTTATCCAGGATGTGATCCAGGGTGATAAAAATGGATGCTCAATCTTTCCAACCAAGGTTTTTACAACCATGCTCTCTCTGTGCTCTCCCTGTGCGCTCTCTGTGCTCTCTCCCCCCTCCTCCACAGACACGCCCACCCCCTGCGACGAGGGAGGCACCTGGTGCCCGGTGGCATTGTGGCCCATAAACATCCCCCCTGCACCTTGGGGCAGGAAACCCCACATACGCACCTGCGCAGGCTGCCATGACGACCAGTTCCATCTGTCCGTCAGAGCACTTCTGAGAGAACCTGCTCTCAGAGACGCACACACTGCTCCCTCAGAGCTCCCAGAGGACTCTGGGGCAGGGTCAGAGGTTAAGGCGCCTGATTTCCTGTCCAGACAGAAGAGGGCTAAACACCCCCCCCTCCCCTCACCCCCCCCCCCCCTTTCCCTACTCTCCCCCCCTCCACGTCTCCCTCCTTGTCTAGTTGGTTCTCCGGTCGTTTCAACATGGGTTCGAGACTTGTTTAGACATGTTTGCTTCCAGTCACAGCCTGGCACTGCACATGCAGGTCAGACCTCAGGCTTGGAAACGGAACTCTCTGACCAGTAATGAAGCTTCATGTTTCTGACCAACGCCCCAAAGAGACGCCAGAATCAAAAATAAGACACACAGGAAACAAGTGTTATTTATGCACTTCCATAGATTCACTATTGAAAACTTTGTTTGCCTGTGATATCTTGGGGGGGGGGGGGTCGCGGGGGGGGGGGGGCGGATTTGTTCATAGCCTTCTACTGGAAAGCAATGGAGATGGGGTGGTTAAGAGCTGGCCTCGGTAACAGTGTGTTGTGAGTTTGCCTGGGAGGCTGGGCCTAGAGGGCTGTGGGGTTCTGAGATTAATGTGAAGAGTTATTGATGTAATGATGGAGTCATGAAAGAGTGCTCTGGGCCGAGTTGGGCCCCAACACATGAGACTAATAGAAGAACGGGAGAGAATGTGTTTGGGTGTGTGCACGCCTGTGTCTGTACGTACTTGTGTGTGTGTTAACGTTTTGTGTGTGTGGTTTCAGCTGAACCGGAGGAGATTGACGACGCTGTGAGACGTTTTACATTCAGCAAAAAGGGAGAATGACTTTAGGAAGTGTGTGTGTGTGTGTGTGGATTTACTCCTCACAGGAAATGCCTGAACTGTGTGTGTTGGGTTTCTTTCTCAGCTGCTCAGTGGCTGGTTATTAGTGTGTAGCAATGTAGGGGAGCGTGATGGCGGCACGGTTGGAGGGTGAAGCCTTGGAGGGAGGGGGCGGGGGAGGAAAGGGTTGAGTAAATACGTCTGATATTAGGTGGGTGCCCACACAGTCACCACCCTGGGGTCTGTGTGTTTGTTGGGAGGCCTGTGTTCCGCCAGATACTCATGTGAACCCCCAGCAGGTGATGACAGGGCCTCCTCCTCTCCCCCTGCACACCCCTCTCTAACTCTACCTCTCTCTCTCCCGCTCTCTCTCTCTCGCTCTCTCCCACTCTCTCTCTCTCTCTCTCTCTCTCTCTCCCTCTCTCCCACTCTCTCTCTCTCCCGCCCTCTCTCTCTCCCGCTCTCTCTCTCTCCCGCTCTCTCTCCCTCTCTCTCTCTCTCTCTCTCTCTCTCTCTCTCTCTCTCTCTCTCTCTCTCTCTCTCTCACTCTCTCTCTGTGTGCCACTCTGGTTCGAGGCTAATGTTAGAGTGATTGACAGAGCAGCGGTCGAGAGGTGATTGAGAGCAGTTGTGGGAAGAGGGAGACCTTGCAGCCCCAGCCTGGGGGCTCGCACTGTGCAGTCAGAGAATGAAGACTGTGTATTCACCATACGCACTAACACTCCATGTGTGTGGGATACAGAATTGTGAGCTGATTGGCTGCTCCTTCGGTCAAATAAAAAGTAGATGAGTATTCAATTCATACCTCCCCTCATATCATTGGTGGGCTACTCCAAGAAGTAGCGAGCGAGGAGCATACTCATGCTTTGCGGATGATGTCATAAAGAGGAGACAGACCCTGCCGCCCCTGACTGATATGGTGATGCATGTGTGTGTGTTTGCATGTGGTGTGTGAGTGTGTGTGTGTGTTTTTTATCGTGGATGGCTGATTTGGTATGCATGGCTCTTCCTCTCCCATCACTGTTCAGTCTGGCTGCTTCCTGAGGGCTGGTGTTCAGTCTGGCTGCTTCCTGAGGGCTGGTGTTCAGTGAAGAGTCTGAGGTTGATAGGCTGGACGTTACTCAGGTTTAGCTGAGGGCTTTTTCCTGTTGGCCTTCCTCTTTTCCTGTGTCAGTAAGAGCTGCTGTGGGGGAGACAGGGCCTGTTGCCAGTCAAGGTTCAGAAGAGACTTAAGATGGTAGAGGTGTCAACCCACTGCCCATGTGCGAAGGGGTGTCAGTTTTTCCCTGGCCTGCAGACCCACTCACAGATCAATAAAGTTAATTTAAAACATTCACACTCTGCCATCTGAAATCAACCATTTAATGAGTCGCTGTTCCTGTAAAAGTGGAAAAGGCCCCTTCAGATTTATTAGAATAGAAAGAGAGAGAGAGAGAGAGGGGAGAGGGGAGAGGAAGGAGAGAGAGAGGGGGGGGGGAAAGGGAAAGGGATAAACAGGGGAATGCCAGAGAGGAGGAGGATGAGGAGGAGGAGGAAGAGGAGAGGGGAACTATTGGGTCTTTGTTTGGATCTAGCTCTGAATAAACATTTTAAGAGCCACATATTGACAGCAGGGCCACAAAACGAACAAATAAACATAGAAAATATTTTCTTGATCTGCTTTTATGACAAGCATAATTAAATAGAGGCAATTGGATGTTTTTACAGCAGTGTGTACAGAATGTCCGGACTATAAAAGACAACTGGAATAACTCGATCCCGTTTAATTATTATTTTATTAAAACGGCCAGTCTGTGTTATTGAGATCATTTCTGCCAACAGCAGAATGGCAACAATATATGTTTCACTAATGACATAAGCGTTTCACAAATAAATCTAAATACTGAGTACCAGAAAACGAAGGTCGCCTATTTGGCCGCCGGCGACGTTCTAATGACGTTCTGTTCCCTATGAGGGTCTGATGAGGTCATCATTCTATTAACGTTATTTATTTTATACATATCTTACGTCTAATTGAATTACTGAGTACAAGTGTAATTGAGCCAAACATTGTGAATGATGCTTGACAGTTTTGCGTCGAGTGTCGAGGTAGAATCAGAGTGTAGTCTCGCCTTTAGTGGGACGTGAGCAGATTCTCACACCCTTTTTTCCGTTTACCGTGGCCTGAGGTACTGGCCTCCGACCCCCCTAGGACCGCTGTCCCTCCCCGGGTCCTCCTACAGCCTATCCGAGCTCAGGAACACGCTCCATAAACACACCTTACCATGTCCGTCCAAACCTCCCTTCCTCCCTTCATAAAACCCAGCCGATGATTGGTTGATGCTGATGGAGTGAACCGTTTACCGGCAGCATCTCCCGGCCTCTCCTCTACCGGCCAGTGGTCCCAAGGGAGACCAAACAGAGAGGAAGGAAGACAGATGAAATCATCCTTTTTACTGCGATGTCTTACTTTGGGTTTACATTACTATATTACGAGGTAAATCCCTTTCGCAGCTGTCAGAGAGAGGAGAGTTTCATGAGATCACGTTACCAGCGCGCTCTGCTTTTATGTGGCAGCAAAGAAAACGTGCGTTCTAACTAGCGCGTATGGAATGAATTAGCGCGCGCCCGAGCAGACCGCAAGTTACCGTGCGCCAGGTGTGACGTTATAGGGGCACTGCGCATGAGCGCTGAGACAGATGTCGGGGGTGAAGCTCACTGACAGATGACGGTGCGCTCCTCGGTAACACACTGTCCGGTTAATGGGAGGGCGTGTTTTACTTGTCGAATCTGTTTGTTTGAAGAGCCTTTGTTTCGTTCTGAACAGAAACGTGTGTGACTCTTGTGTGTTTGTGCTAGTAATGGGTAATGGTTTTTGTGTGTGTGTGTACGTGTGTGTGAGGGGGGGAGAGAAAGAGGGGGAGAGAGAGAATGTGTGTTTGCTCTGCTAATGAGGTTTAATTTGATAAGCAGTAGGTGGATTTGTCAGCGCTCAGTCCGTGCAGTCACATGGGCCCTGTATATTTTGGATAAACATCAGCAAATTCACAGCAGGTTTTCTCACTGGCGTGTGTGCGCATGTGCGTGTGGACTGCAACGAACACCTTACCCAGTAGTCTGTCTGTCAAATTCTTCCTGTGAAAACATGGTGATATTCACTGCATTTGTTAGTTGCCATAGTATACAGTATATTCAGAACTGTGTAAATATGGCTAGTAAAAACCTTAGTTTGAGGTTGAAGGCATTGAAGGACAGATAGGAGGAAGAGGAAGAGGAGGAAGAGGAGGAAGAGGAGGGGGCTGTAATGGAATCACAACAGATGAGGAAAGCCAAGGGAAACAAAGGTCCTCACTCTCTTCCTAAACAGGATGAGAGAGTTAGACCACACACACACACATTATACACATACATATAGACACACACACACATCTGCCATGTATGTTCTTCAAGCATTTGCTCAGTCCTGTGAAACACACACACACACACACACCATTTCACATTGGGTAATCCTTCCATGAATGGTCTCACTGTGCTTCTCTTATCTTCCTCCTCCTCCTCTTCCTCCTCCTGCTTCTGGGAAGGAAGCAGACAGAGATATAAGCTCTCTCATCATAGATACGATATTACTGCTTATTCTCACACACACACGCATACAAACACACACGCTCTAGATTCAGATAGACAGTTCTTCTCAATCCAAGCTCTTTGAAGAAAAATGCAGGCTAACACTGATACATACTTTACCATGGTAGGACAGTATCTATGTATGTGGGTGTGATACACTTGTGTGTGTGTGTTCTATGCGTGTGTGTGTGTGCGTGTTCTATGCATGTGTGTGTGTGTGTTTTGCCAGGTGCTGCGTCAGCGACAGTATGTGTGAGCATCAGCTGGAGACCGGAGAGGAGAGGGGTACTATCCTTAATCACCACATGTGTATGTGTGTGTGAGAGAGAGAGAGAGAGAGAGAGAGAGAGAGAGAGAGAGAGAGAAAGTGAACAGGAGAGTGTAAGAGAGAGAGAGAGAGTGTGTGTATAGGGCAGGGAAGTGAGTGTAGTATTTCCGATACCCTTCTACACACACACACACACACACAGCTGCTTTGAAATATTATATAGGGAAACGGGGGGGGGGGGGGGGGGGGTAGGAGTCAGGCGGTTGTTGGAAGTGACAGATAGAAAGAGGAAGAGGAAAGGAAAGAGACAGAACAAGAAATAAACATATGGAGGAATCAAGAGAGAGAGAGAGAGAGAGAGAGAGAGAGAGAGAGAGAGAGAGAGAGAGAGAGAGAGGAAGAAAGATAAAGAGAGGAAGAGATTGAGCAGGAGAGAGGGAGGGAGAGAGAAAGGGAGGGATCGACAGAGAAACAGAGTATGGCCATGTCTATAAACATTCTGGTCCTCCCCGCCGCGCCGCTTTGACGCTCTGCCAGGACGTGCCCTCACTGTCGTCACGGTAACGCCAAACAGCGGGAGATCCTCTGATCACGTGTGTGTGTGTATCGGGGGGGGGGGGGGGGGGGGGGGGGGGGGTCTGGAGTCTCTCTCTCTCAACGTCACATGTGGCGGCAGCATGTGCCAAGCCCAGGACGTGTGATGTTACCATGGAGATGGCTTGGGGAGGCTGGTTTGTCCTTTTCTAACTGGATGGGCCGGTCCATTCACCCCCCCCCCCCCCCCCCCCCCCCCCCCCCCCCCCCCACACACACACACACACACACACACACACACAAACACACTACTGGACTGTCCTGGAGGAGGGAGGAGCAGGGTGGGCATAGAGAAGTAAGAAGAGGGGGATGGTTGATGGAGGGAGATGAAAGAGAACTAGAGAGGAATAGAGCTGAGAATGAGAAAGAGGAATGGACGGAGAGGAAGTCAGAGATGGAGGCAACGGATTGGCTAGCGGACGAGAAAGGGAGGGATGAGAAAGGGAGGGAGGTGTGGGCTGGATGGAGGCACACCCTAACGACTGAAGTGTGTGTGCCTGTCTGTGTGTGTGTCTGTGTGTGTGCCTGTGTGCCTGTCTGTGTGTGTGTCTGTGTGGCTAAGGGTGTGCCACGGTCCACTGCACACACAAAATCACCACGTAGTCAGAAGGCATACCCGCCAAACTTGAGAGAGAGGGAGAGAGAGAGGGAGAGGGAGAGAGGGAGAGGGAGAGAGGGAAGGAAAGAGAGAGGTAACAGGACGGAAAGAAACAAATGTAAAAGCCCCCCTTTGAGGAGCCCCTACTGTAGAGTGGATCAGTTACCGTGGTGACAGCCCAGGTTGACCTCTCACCTTTGACCTCTGACTTGGCGTAAAGGAGGTGACACCATTTGCTGCTCCTCTTCTGCCTACTGGTATCCTCATAAAGGACCACACACACACACACACACACAGTACAGCCCAGTTTCAGCCAGATAAGCATTTGGTATGTTGACTCTTTATAAGAGGTGATCATGTTAGCATGTAAAGTATGTATTCTCCAGCTGGCTGCTATGATCCTATAGACTATGGTAGCTGTGTTAATGCTAGCTGTGCTAATGCTAGCTGTGATATGTAGACTGGAGTACAGGCAGCAAGATCACATGCAGATAACATACCACAACACTGTTCCCTTTTAGTAGAGAGTAGACACACACACACTCACAGTATGCAGTGGTTTTGAGGAGGATATGGAGAGTGGAGGATCTCTGTGTGACTCCAGGAAAAGCCTACTTTAACTTCCTCCTACCCCAACATGAAACGAGGACAGGGAGATAGAGTTCCACTCTCCACCGTGTGTGTGTGTGTGTGTGTGTGTGCATGTAGTCCCACCATGCTGTCCCTATCTCTTACCTCTGTGGTTCCAGTATAAGCACATTACAAATTCGCACACGCTCCCCATGTACAGTACCCCCCCCCCCCCTCCCTCCCTCCATCCATCCTCTGATACTCAACCCACACAACACACACACACACAACCGGATACACAATCACAACACTGCTGGGCATTGTATATTAGGATGCAGGTTTTAGGCCTTTGGTGTAGAGAGGTGTGAAATACCAGCAAACCTCAAAGACTGCTCCATAAACATCCATTCTCTCTCTCCCTCCCTCTCTCTCTCCACCTCTTTATAGTTCCTTCTTTCTTCTCATGAATCTCTGTGAAAATCTGTTCAAACTGAAACCTTTTTACACCTCCCTCAGGAAGGAAAATGGCTTGAAACCTTTTGGACTATGGTCAAAGTGTCTGTCTGTGTCTGTAAAAATGGCAGAGATTCTACTGTATTCTATTCTCGTCTTTTCTGTTCTCTTCTCTTCTACCCCTGTGGTGTGGTATTCTGGTCCAGTGGAAGGGTGTCACACTGTACAGCACTAGTACACACACAGACCCAGGAAACTAGAGCAGAGCAGGGCATTGAGGACAGCTCTACGCCTCAGTTAGGGCAGATTGTCCTGAAACGAGCTGAACTGTGGACACACTTCCTGCTCAGGAATTCAATTAGACATACAACTAGAAACTCATCAATACTCTGAGGAGTCAAGCCACTTTACAGTAAGAGATCCTACCCACACACACACACACACACACATGCTCACACACACACAAACACACATTCATACACACTCATACACGCACACACACGGTTCACACAGTGACGATAACAAACACACACACACACGTAAAGACAGATACTAAGAGTTTTGGGACACATGCACAGACTTATTACATATCCCAGAATGGGGCTGTCGTTGACACACGTGCAGACTGGGGGAGATTGACACACAGTAAAACTTTACAGGTGCGCTGAAGCGGATAATTAGGCTGTTAGCTGTGACTAATGAAATCTCCACTGGTGTGCCCTCACTGCCTCCAACCCTCACCCTCACTGCAGCCCAGGCAGGGGCCACCTTCCTGTTTGGATAGGCACCACTTTAAAGGAGAGGAGGGGGGAAGGGAGGGGAGGCGGGAGAGATGAAGGGTGGGGTGAAAGAGAAAGCATTTTGTGTGTGTGAAATTGTGGTGGTTTTGGTTGATTATCACACACACACACAAACACGCACACACACCCACACACAAGAAGTCCTAGAAGTCCTGCTTCTAGCTATGGCACAGCAGCTTAGGTTTCGGAGTCTTTCTCCCTCTTTCTCTGGTTCATCTCTCTCTCCCCTCGCCTCCCTCCATCTTTCTCTTGTTCTGTCCCTCACTGTTCTATTCATGTCTGCCTGAGATGGACTTCGCAGAATGCCACAGGGCACAATGGCACAGGTCGAGTCTCTCATATTGATGGAGGGAAGAGAGTTAGGTTACAGCTAACTGACTGCACTGACTTCCTCTATACCTCTCCTTATCTCCTATCTCCTCACTACCTCACCTTCCTTCCCTTCACAGGGACAATGCCAGCATGTTGAGTGAACACTGACCCCATTATAGGAGTGAGTCATTAACATTAAGTGTGTGTGTGTGTGTTACCCCCCAGGAGGGCTGATGAGAGGTGCACACAGTTGACCTCCGCCCCTTACACCATCCCAGGGAGAGGAATGCACGGACACACACACACACACACACTGCTCCCTCACACTGTCCGAACAACTGCTGACAGAGCTCATCGTCAGGGTTACGTTGACTGATGATAGATGCTGATGGATGATTGGCTGAGGGAGCAGGCAACAGGCATGCCGACCCTAACCCTGACCTCTGACCCCTGACTCAGACCAGGAGTCTGTCAGAAAACAAATCTCATCCCAACACATGGAGCGCTGAGGGTGCTGTGTCAGGGGGAGGCCAGGTATGTGTCCAGGTGGACTGGATGACTGTGGCAGAGGGCCACTGGTGTTTATAGCCAGTCTCTGGAACTGTGATGAGGAGCCAAGCTGTGGCCTGAGAGGGAGGAGGGAGGGTGGGAGGGAGGCAGAGTTGGTATGAGAAGAGGGGTAGGAGGGAGGGAAAGAGGGGGGGGGCGGGAGGGGGAGGGAGAGAAGTGGAGAGAAGGAGTGAGGGGGAGGAGTAGGGAGAGAGGGGGAGGGAAGGTGGGAGGGAGGGGGAGGAGTAGGGACTCTGCTTTTGTCATCACTGCTGTCACCTCTGCAGTAGTCCTGACACCTCTGAAGGTGTCACAATCCAAGCTAAAGCACACACACACACAGACGGAATTTCCACAGCCACACACTCTCATGCACAAACACACACGTGCTGTGTGAAGAAGGCTGTAGTTTTAGTGAGTTTTGCACATTCTGAAATAAAACTTTTACCAGCTCAGCTCTCTGAAAGAGCCCTGAGGGGACTGCCTTTAAAAAGACAGAGAGTCACACTCACATACACACACACTCACACACACACACTCACACTCACACACACACACCATCACACACTCACACACACACACACACAGTCAGATGGTAGTTTTGTATCTCTTTCAGATTGAGGACTCCAGCAGGGATGGAGAGGGGGAGTGAGGAGGAGAGTGGAGGGCTGGAGTGGAGGATGAGAGGAGAAAGAACGGAGAAAGAAAGGAGAGAGGTTAGCGATGATGATGGGGGTGAAGATATAAAACTTGTGATGTGAATCTCAGCTGGGGGAATGAAGGACCAAAGCAGATGTGTATGTGTGTGTGTGCACGGTTCTTTGTGTGTTAGTGTGTCACTGGATGAATGTGTGTGATAATGTGTGTACGTGTGTGTGTGTCAGAGAGACAGAGTGTTCGTCACTCTCTCCTATCATCCACTGTGAAGCTGTTATAGTGATCTGGGCTCTGTTAAACCCACAGTCCACTGGGACTCACACTGACCCAATGAAGACATCATGCACACACACACACACACAAACACACGCACTCACTCACACACGCTCTCCTTTGTCCGCAGCACAGGCCCAATGAAGACATCACACACCGATACAAGCCCTGTCACTTTACCCCTCATTCCACCCTGTCCCACCCTGGCCCTGCCCAACCCCCTCCAACCCTCCCTGGGCATCTGGAGCACATCTCCTTCTCTTTGTTAAACCAAACTGTCAGAACTTTGCTGTAGTTCCTCCAGCTGCCTCCAGGGGGCACCAGGAAACATGCTGTGCAGTGGGGACAGTTACTGTCACTCACTCTCACTCTCTCTCACACACTGCACTCATGACTAAAAGGCTTGGTTGTGGTTGTGTTTTTGAGATGGCAGCAGAAATGTGTGGTTTTAACTTTTTAAACAAGGAAGACATATAAATGGAAGAGGATACTTTTATGTACATGTACATCTTTTTTCTTAGTTCTTTTCTTTTGTCCTTTTAGAATCTCCTTTTTCAATTTATAAGATTATTTGAGCCTATACCATTTCTTCTAATACAATTTTTCCTACGACTATACAAAAATAAGAGAGAGGGTACAATTTCTGGGGAAATGTGAGGTGTGCTTGCGTCCTTTGCAGCTGAGGCATTTATTGGTATTTTTTTTATTTACTGTATCACCTCCAAAACTATTATTTGAACTAATATCAAACATAAAATCATTTGAGGAAGGCAATATTTGTCATGGATAGTAGTAGACTACATTAAAAGGAACTGTTGCTCCCAAACCATTAATTTATTATGCTCAATGACTCTTGCTTAGACTGTTGCTCTTGTTGGTTAGTGGTAGCTGATTTAAACTGTTGTATTCTTTTTTAGTTAATCCTATTTTTATTGCTTTCCTACAGGTACACCTGCACTTAGAGATTAATGTTGTGTAATTTTTAACTTGTTTAACTACATGCTCTTATGGTTTCTTCCCTTTAGCACTATTTTTTGGTTGTTCACAATATGTACTTCTTGTTTTTGACTACCCGCAATGCTGTGGGGCTATCTTGTTGTTATTATCAGTGACCTATGCACTTTGCGAAGCTCTATCTTGGAAGTCGCTTTGGATAAAAGCGTCTGCTAAATGAATAAATGTAAATGTAATTATGCGATCGATCATTCGAAGAAGGGGGATGGGATAGCTCACCTTTCTAATAGCCTGAAATATGCATGGTTTCCCAGAAAAAAAAGAGAAATGAAAAAATATGAGAAATCCTTCCAAAATTCAATAACCGAGATAAGCCTATTTATTTATTTATTTATTTTAGTCTGTGATGTAAAGGGAACAAAAGTATTCAAAATGCAACTTTTGTTTTACACACGTGGTCATCTACACTAAGAACTGTTACTGTCCCAATGTTACAGTACTGCATACTTAAAACTATAATAGATATTCTCAAATCAGTATAATATTATCCACTGAATAGTGGATAATGAAATGTCATTTTCCGACATTGTAATTTCTCTATGCAAAAAACGCCATCTAGCGATCATCACGTCTGTAACAACTGGAGACGGGGTCATGTGACCGGTTATCCGCGCTCTGAGCAGGGAAATCACTTTGTGCTTCTAGTGTTATCCAATCCAATCTTTTGGATTTTGACTGGCATCGATTTTCTCTACAGGATTTATGATCATCATTTGATACCCCTCTTGTAGTTTTCCTTTAATCTATCAGTACCACCACAATAGCCTACTAGCTCAACTGCGCAAATACAGGGAAAACAAAGCTGAAGTATTAGCAAACTGGTTGGTAGCTAACACCGTAGCTGGTTTGACATCCCGGTGCTTTCTTTGGAGAACTGGATAATCAGCTACAGAAGAGCACATCCTAGCAGCAATGTACTATTTTGCTCATGTGGAGAAGCCGCTCCGTTTGGCTTAAGGTCCAGCTTCAGACTTGACCTCCGGACCGATAAGTATAACTTCAACAGCTGAGCTAACTCTACTGCTGTCTCGGATTGCTCGAGCTAACCAGTACGAAGGGCGACAGGGTTATGTTATCATCAAAACCTGGAAACATAACTAGCTGCGAAGATGTTATCACCCTGGCCTGTGCCTGTGGCGTTTCTGCAGCTGTCTTTATGATGTTTTAGCTGGCTAGATATCTCCCAGAACCTAGTATTAAGGGATGTTCTGTACTGTAGGTAATCACGCTCAGGTTTGTGACTGTGTCACGTTAATGATGTTGGTGACTGTGGATAGCTAGTTGGCTACCGTTAGCTACCACAAAAACTGAAATGATGCCTAAACCGTAAAACGGAACGTTTGCGGAGATGCAAGCAACGCAATCGGGACGACTACATTGCCAAGGCAAGAACACCCAAAAATAATAGCTGGACTGAGTCTTAAAATGAGAAACGTTATTTAAAAGCTAGAATAGACAAACTAATGTGGTCGCTGCTAAATGCACACTAATGCCCTCCCATGTTTATGGAGATTTTCTCATTTTCATCTTTTTTTCTTAAATAAAGTGTACGACTGTTTGAGCTTGCTAGTTGCTAAATGTGGTTGCATGTTTTCAGCTTTGAAAAGCACAATAAAAAGCCGAGCTATTTAAGGCCAATCTCAATTCTGTATGTTAATTAAATTCAACAGAGTCTTGGCTTTCTTTGAAGACAACCCGTTAAAATCTTTGGGATGTTTCCCTCTGCTTTTGGACTCAAAAATAACCAAAACCGAGGACCGCACTCGACATAAAGTTTCACCCTTGCGAAACATGAAATGTTTTTAAAGAGGCGTGGAAGGAAACAATCATGATAAATCTGAAACACAAACCCCATAGAATACACACACACATACTCCCACACTTACATACACATGCATACACTCATACAAACAGACACACAGACAGACGCACACACACAGAAATACACTCAAATACACTTAAAATCACACTCACAGGCAAACACACACACACACACATTCTCAACTGTAGCCCGTTTAAGACATGCTTGGCAGTGTTTTAACCAACTCCTTGAACTGTGTTTCATGTTTTCTGCCCATGCATTCAGGATAGCCTTGAGGACTGAAAATAAACCAAATGTTATTTTGATTGTCAGCGCATTTCAGCTGCCCAGCCTACGAGGAAATGATTAGTGGACTATATGCGATAATACCTTTTAAGACGCAAGGAACATGGTTTGATAGTTATTTGTTATTTCATTTAGCTGTAGAATTAGTTTTGATGTGTTGATTTAGGTTGTGTAGTCGTCACAGCTAATCCTTGTTTATTTTCCCTATTGTGTGTGTGTCTGTGTGCGTGTGTGTGTGTGTATGTATGGATTATGGACTGAGCCAAAGTGTTAGTAATGAGGTTGCTAGCAAATGTGAGAGAAAACTCTGGAGCCTAAACAGTGTGTGTCTGCATGCGTGAATATGTGTGTGTGACTGTGTGTGTGTGTGTGTATGTGTCAGGCTTTCAGACAAAGACTGTTCCTTGTGTAACTTAAAACCTGACAGCTCCCCATGTAAACAAAAACATTGTTTCTAAAGTTGAGTCTTAGAGTTTCATCTGTAGATTTATATCTGCCATCTCTCTATTTGCTGTCTCTCTGTCATCTCTTCTCTGTCATCTCTCTATTTGCCATCTCTCTATCTGTCATCTCATTCTCTATGATCTCTATCTGCCATCTCTCTATCTGCCATCTCTCTATCTATCATCTTTAGCTGTCATCTCATTCTCTGTCACCTCTCTATCTGCCATCTCTCTATCTGCCATCTCTCTATCTGCCATCTCTCTATCTGTCATCTCGTTCTCTGTCATCTCGTTCTCTGTCATCTCTTTATCAGTCATCTCTATCTGCCATCTCTATCTGCCATCTCTCTATCTGTCATCTCTCTGTCTGCCATCTCTATCTGTCATCTCGTTCTCTATCTATCATCTCTCTATCTGTCATCTCTATCTGTCATCTTGTTCTCTGTCATCTCTATCTGTCATCTCTATCTGTCATTTTGTTCTCTGTCATCTCGTCTTCGGCCTCTTCTGTGATTTCTCTTCCCCCTGTTTATCAGTGGTTAAACATCCCTGTCTGGGTTTATACTCAGGAATGAGGAGACTTACTGGTCTGTGAGGCCTTGAAGCGTGTGTGTGTGTGTGTGTGTGTGTACAGTAGATATACGTGTGTGTGTACAGTAGATATGTGTGTGGATCTGTGTGTGTTACTTCAGATCTGCTTTATTAGGGAAAACCACAGCACTGACATGCTCGGAAAATATGAAAAAGCACCTTTAACATCTTGGTCATGCAGTGCCGTGACTCTGGTCAACGTATTATCAAGATACCTGTGTTAGGACGGACACACACACACCTGGCAGATGCACCTATTCATTTCATAGCACACACACACACTCACACTCTGGCTCTCTTGTATCTGAGTTATGCTGCAGTCCATAACCCAAGTGCTATACCTGGGCCAGTGACACGTGTTAACTGTCCATACTTAACAAAGGAATGTGAGGAGCTACGATATTACATACAGATGCCCAGCTTGGGACGTACTATATCAATCTGTAGCAAGACAAGATGGACTGGAGTATAGGATGGCTTGATATACAGCACAGGATATGGTGTTTAAAGCTCGTAGTATGACGTCAACTTTTATAAGTAGCTTGTGGAGCGGTAGACCTTCCTTCCTTTTTTGCTTTCCTCTGTCCTTCCTTTCTTCCCTCAGACGCTTCCTCTGGACCTTCCCTCTGTCCTCATATCTCTGCCCTAAGGCGTCTGTGCACCGTCTGTGAGGGTTGTGGGACCGTGGCTCCTGACTGGCTGGATCCAGCTGGACTGATGGAGACGGTGATAGCTGTTGAGATGCAATTGGCCCGTGATGATGACCTGCCAAGGGACTGGTGAGGGTTAGGATGATGATGTCATACACGGTGTGGACTATTAAAAGACATGTGATGATCAAACCAGTCAGACACACATGTGAGCTCTCACACACACACACACACACACACACACTCTCATGGCTCCCACAGTTCCATTAGGTTCTGCCCTCTGACGTCATTTGTGGGATTCTGATTTGATTGGAGGATGGACTAACTCATCTCCTGATTGTGTAGTCTCGTAGCTTGTTTGTTTAGTTCCCTCACTGCGAGGTCACTATCCAGAGATGTAAAGTGTCTGGAGCAGGAAGGAGAATATCCCCTTCACAGATGAGCCACACACACCTTCCCCACTGATGGTAAAGCTATAAGCTTGAGGTGAGACCTTAACATTTCTGGACGTGTGTGAGAGAGTGTAGTTTGTGTGACGAGTATGTGTGGGTGTGTGTGTGTCTGGTGTTCATAGTGCGTGTGTGTGTCTAGTGTTTATAGTGTGTGTGTGGGTTGGTGGAGGATGACTCCCTGCTGAAAGGTTGAGAGTGACACAATCCCATAACCTCATCAGCCTGTAATGGGTTTAGCAAACGACACACATGTGTTAACACACACACAACACTGGGTGAGTTGGGTCTCACCTTTGGTAGAACACTTGTTTCTAGCCATTGTTATTCTGGGGCACAAACTCTCAGCTTCTCAGGCACAATACCATCTTATTCTCTCTTCTTTTCTCTCCCTCTCTCCATCTCTCTCTATCGCTCTCTCTCTCTCTCCATCGCTCCCTCTCTCTATCGCTCTCTCTCTCCATCGCTCCCTCTCTCTATCGCTCTTTCTCTCTCTCCATCTCTCTCTATCGCTCTCTCTCTCTCTCCATCGCTCCCTCTCTCTATCGCTCTCTCTCTCTCTCCATCGCTCCCTCTCTCTATCGCTCTCTCTCTCTCTCTCGCTCCCTCTCTCTATCGCTCTCTTTCTAACTCCATCTCTCCCTCTCTCCATCTCTCCCTCTCTCTCTCTATCGCTCTCTCTCTCTCTCTCTCTCTCTCTCTCTCTCTCTCTCTCTCTCTCTCTCTCTCTCTCTCTCCATCGCTCCCTCTCTCTCTCTCTCTCTCTCTCTCCATCTCTCTCTCTCTCTCTCTCTCTCTCTCTCTCTCTCTCTCTCTCCATCTCTCCCTCTCTCTCTCTCTCTCTCTCTCTCTCTCTCTCTCTCTCTCTCTCTCTCTCCCTCTCTGCATCTCTCCATTTTCTCCCTTTTGCCCTCCTTTAGAATAGTTAAGTTTTTTTCCCCAGTGGATGTAATCATACATACTTTAATACACGCGCGCACACACACACACACGCATACAAAAACACACGCCATCTCAAAGGCATGTCTCCTCCTGGTGTTGCTGAGAATAACCAGATTATTTTATCTGGAGATACAGGCTCCTCAGACAGCGTGGCGATGGAACAGCCTGGCCACTGGCCGCGCCCACGGTAGGGTCATCTCTCCCTCCTCTCTCCCTCTCTTCTCTCCCTCTCTTCTCTCACTCCCTCTCCCCTCTCTCTCCCTCTCTTCTCTCACTCCCTCTCCCCTCTCTCTCCCTCTCTTCTCTCTCTCTTCTCTACCTCTCTCTCCCTCTCACCTCTCTCTCTCTCCCTCTCCTCTCTCCCTCTTTCTCCCTCTCCTCTCCTCTCTCCCTCTTTCTCCATCTCCCTCTCCTCTCTCCCCCTCTCCTCTCTCCCTCTCTTCTCTCCCTCTCCTCTCTCCCTCTTTCTCCATCTCCCTCTCCTCTCTCCCCCTCTCCTCTCTCCCTCTCTTCTCTCCCTCTCCTCTCTCCTTCCCTCTCCTCTCTCCCTCTCTCTCCATCTCCATCCCCCTGCCACACACACGTTTGATGCCTCTGAATCTTGATGAAGTTTAATGAGGCTCTGTGCAGTCCATGGGTAGCCTGGATGAGCGCACACTAGAACTGTTCTGGTTTCAGCATCTGAAAGGGTACATGCAGCCTGTCCAAACTTTATCAGTGTCTTTAGGGAGGGCGCTGGGGTTAAGGAGAACTGTCCAGAATCCTTGGTTATTAGACTATGGGCTTCAGACGGAGGAGGACATTGATGTTAGGTGTGTGTGTGAGTGTGTGTGTGTGGGGGGTGGGTGGGTGATGGAAGAAAGTGTATCACTAAGTAGGTATGAAGAGTAGAATGGAAATATGGTTTTCCACATTTTCACTTTGGGTAGTTTCAGGAAGCGAGGGAGGGAGAGTGGGGGAAAGAGTAAGTGGAGAGAAACGTTGGTAAGAAAAACAGTTAGATGTAATAACATATCATTATTACACTGGATGTGGATGCGAGAGGATTCTATGAAACCTATAAAGTTCTTACCCGTCATCACCTAATCATATTTTTTCTTTGTGGATTCATTTAAAAACTAAACATAGGCCGTGTCAAGAGAACAGTTCCCCTAGCCATCTCATCCTGTCTCCAGACTCCTGGAGACTGTCCTGATCTCAGACAGAAGCCTCAGTCTGTTCCCAGAGCCCCCCCCCCCCCCCCAACACTTCCTCCTCTCCTCTCTCTCTCCACCTATCACATCTCTCCTTATCATTCCCTCTCTTATCTCTCTCTCCTCTATCTTTTTCTGTCTGTTTTCTGTGTCTCTTACTCGTTCCTCTCCAAGGAGACTGAACTACTGCCCCGTGTCTGTGTGGGAGAGAGGACACACACACACTCACACACACCACACACACACTCACACACAGAGACTGGAGGAGTAAAGTAATGAACAGACTTGTTATCAAACGTCCGAGGCCTGGAGTCAACCAGCCTCATCACTCTGCTCCTATGAGACAAACAGCCACAGTCAGAACAGAAGGGTGGGGGATAGGAGAGAGAGAGAGAGAGAGAGAGAGAGAGAGAGAGAAAAAGAGAGAGAGAGAGACAAAGAGAGAGAAAGGAAGAAAGAAGGGAATGAATGAAGGGGGGAAGATGGAGGGAATAGAGACTAAAAAGGATAAATAATGATAAGTGTGGCGGGTTTCATTCTTTCTGTCTCTCTGTTTCGCACACAGTCACTGGCTTTGTGTCTTCCTGTGTGTTTCCTTAAGACATCGATACTCCCAACTTCAAAGGACAGGAATGAACTTTTGCCATGTAAATATAGACTGAATGTATTATACTCACACACACCACCCACACGTACCATACACACACACACACCCTCTCACACACAGCACACACACACCGTGCACACACACACACACACTTCTTCCTTTGCGGTTTTTTCTCTGTGGTCTTTCATCCAGAGGAGCAGAGGAACTGAAGCTAAAATAACTTCATCACACTGATCATATTCACACACACACACACTGAAACACACAAGCACACACAGTGAAACACACCAACACACACACACACACTACAGAAGGTGCCAAGGAAAGCGCCTAGGGAAAGCCTCCGGACAGGCTCCAGAGTAAGGGAGGGTCTGTGGGGCTCAGGGGAGCCCAGGTCGTCCTCTCCCCACCGAGGCTGAGGAAGGAAAGGCTTGTACATCCATATGGATGAGTGTGGATGTGGAGCCGTGCTAGTTGTTGTGTGGTTACACAGTGTATTCATGAAGCCTCGTGATGTGGACATCAGACGTCTGAGGTGGGCCTATTCTCCAGGCTTGGTCCCTACGGCTGCTGTTACTATGTGAGTCGAATGGTTTGGCGTCATACTTTTAGGAAAAGTAGATGTGAGCGCATTTGTGTGGCAACGTATACGCCACTGTTTAAAGAGGAGAGGGAGTTGTGTCGTTGAGAGAGACAGTGTGTGTCTGTCTGTGTCTCTGTGTGTGTGTGTCTGTGTCTCTCTGTGTCTGTGTGTGTGTGTCTGTGTCTCTCTGTGTCTGTGTGTGTGTGTCTGTGTCTCTCTGTGTGTGTGTGTCTGTGTCTCTGTGTGTGTGTGTCTGTGTCTCTCTGTGTCTGTGTGTGTGTGTCTGTCTCTCACAGTCACACGACACCTCAGCTGATAGCTCATCAGTCGCCATACGGCGTGGTATCAGCGCGGAGGCCGGCTCTGGGCCGTGTGGAAGATGCTCCACAGATCCTCCAGACCACCATTCTCACCCACTCCAGCACTTAGACCCCGATAAGAGAACACAGGCCTCCACCACACGGGCAGCGCCCGGGACAAACTCACACTCCAGATCCACTTACCCTGGCTGCAGCCTCTGGGTGTCTGTCTGGAGGGTGTGAGGGGGGCACCCAGGGCCTGACGCCCACAGGGCCGCTCAGCGGGACATGTGATAGCACCTACCAGGACAGGAGAGGGGAGAGACGTTAACAGACGTTAAACAGCCCACCAGCCTGACATGCGTCCCTCTTACAGAGCAGTGCTCCTGAGCGACGCTTCAAACTCGGGACAATCTGTCAAACACGACGTCGGCGTGTGGGGTTGTTGCGGCGTCTTTACACTGAGATTGGAAGGACACAGACACACACGGCCGGGCTGGTCCGGTAAGCCTGCGGGGACGTGGACGTAGTGCGACGTCATGTTGAGGAGAGAGGAGGCAGGGGAGGAGGCGGGCAAGGAGGCAAGCGAGGAGGCCTGGGAGGTGGCGGGCGAGGAGGCAGGGGAGGAGGCGGGTGAGGAGGCAAGCGAGGAGGCAGGGGAGGAGGCGGGCGAGGATGCAGGGGAGGAGGGAAGCGAGGAGGCAGGGGAGGAGGCAAGCGAGGAGGCAAGCAAGGAGGCAGGGGAGGAGGCAAGTGAGGAGGCAGGGGAGATGGTGGGCGCGGTCCGACTCGCAGCCCAGAGAAAGGAAGGGGGGGTCTCCGAGGCCCCCACGGCACGCTGTAAATCTCCCTAATAAGGCCGCGGCGCCCGGTAAGCCCTCTCCACCACACGGCGATAAATAACGGCAGCCCCGCTGAGCGGACACCACAGACGCACTACAAAGACCAGGGGCCCGGGGAGCGGGGCTGGGGAGCGGGGCTGGGGAGCGGGGCCGGGGAGCGGGGCCGGGGAGCGGGGCCGGGGAGCGAGGCTAGGCCGTAATGATGCTGGAGGAGGGGAGGGGGGGAGGGGCCTATCATAGAGAGAGAGAGGAACCATACACGTGATAAAGTTGTGTGCGAATATGACAAACGTGGGAGGGAGGACTCTGTCTCTCTCTGCCTACAGCCCTCTGACGGCGTGTGTGTGTGTGTGTGTGTGTGCGTGTGTTGTTTTAAGTAGAGTCTGGTTCTTTTCGATGCCGTACGTCTCCACGGTAACGGCTGATTGTGCGTGGAGACAGCCGTCTGATGGAATGTCCTCACCCCCACAAGCTCATTAATTACACACACACACACACACACACACACGGCTGCTTATCTCTCCCAGTGTGAGGAGTGATACTCACATCTCCAGAGGAAGGGAGGAGGAAGAGGGAAGATAGAGGGATAGAGAGAGGGGGATGAGACCGATGGAGGGAGGCAGATAGGGAGAGAGGGAGGCTGGGAGGGGGGCTGGGAGAGGAGCAGCTCTGTGAGGGGGAGGGGGAGGGGGGGGGGGTGAGAGCTGTTGAGTAGCTGTTATAAATGACTTCATAGTCAAAGAGTCAATACCATGACCTTACCATGGAACTCGACCGGCAGCCAATAGGAGAGGAGACTCCCTGCGCCTCATCAGCCAATCGTAGCGTCCGTCTCAGGAGGTTGAGACTCGGGTCCATCCAGGACAAGCGGCTGAAGGAGGACTGGGATGCCAGGCTCACGTTCTGTTCTGCAGACAGGAACTCTTCCAGCCTGACCAAACACATTTTACAACTCACTTGTATTCTGTCCAATTAGAACTCCCGTTTGGTTCTTCTGCCAGGTTAGAGGGATGATGTGAATGGGAGGGGGAGGAGATGGGAGGGGAGGGGGAGGAGAGAGAGTGTGCTGATGCAGGGGATGTGGTTTGGGGTGAGGGGAATGAGAGGGGGGGTGAGGGGGGTGTGTAGAGGATGTCTAGGGTGAGGGGGGAGAGGACGGCCCATTACCAGTTTCCTAGACAGGTCAGTAACCATGCGTGGATGCTGTGCCCCATAAAGAATGCATTAGGGCTCTCTCTCACAGACACACTCACTGTCCCCTAAGTTCCCTCTCACCCTCCTCTCCGCCCCCCATCCCTGACTGACTCCCCAAACACAAACCCCCCACCCTCCAGCAGCCCTAACCCTCAACCACCCTGACCCAGGACAGACCACTCCATAACCACCCTAACCCCACCCCAACCCTAACCACCCTAACCCCACCCCAACCCTAACCACCCTAACCCCACCCCAACCCTAACCACCCTAACCCCACCCTAACCCTAACCCTAACCCTAACCCCACCCCAACCCTAACCACCCTAACCCCACCCCAACCCTAACCACCCTAACCACCCTAACCCCACCCCAACCCTAACCACCCTAACCCCACCCCAACCCTAACCACCCTAACCACCCTAACCCCACCCCAACCCTAACCACCCTAACCCCACCCCCCCCCACCACCACCACTCGTTTCCCAGACTAATGATACCTGTGTGAAGAATAACGTGTTAATCCTGGAGGTGTTGCTAACATGCTGTCTGACCCCCTCCCTGCCTCCACCCATCATTGCTAGTTAAGGCCCACAGACTCATTTCCTCCCCCCCCCCATCCCCTTCCTCATACCAACCCCCTCCCTCGACTCTCCCCCTCCATCTCTCTCTCAGGTATGGTACTGATTTGGGTCTTCCTGCCTCTGCCTCTAATGGCTTTATGTAACATTTTGCTTCTTCTACTTAGACATCTGGTGGCCACAGTGGGCAGGTACACACACACACACACACATTGTCACGCACACTTATACACACCCACCCCACACTCCTCCATCATTCCCTGAAGTTGGTGTGAGAGCAGGGGTAGGACTGCCTGGACACAGGAACATCACGTGTGTACATCTCACAGCAGCTCATTCTTAACATCCTTTGCTTTGCTAAGACACACACACACCTGTTTTTTTAACCTTGAACTGTGTGTGTATGTTGTAGGGTACCAGTGTGTCTGTACCTTAGTGTAGTCCCTCACAGTCTCCTGATAAACATCACTGGGATGAGGGCTTCAGCCTGTCAGCACCTTCTCTGTCGGATAACCACCTTTAGGATCTTCTCTCTTTCTATCTCTCCCTCTTACCCTCTCTCTTTCATCCCTCCCTCCCTCCCTGTCTCCCTCCCTCCCTACCTCCCTGTCTCCCTCCCTCCCTGTCTCCCTGTCTGTCTCCCTGTCTCCCTCCCTGTCTCCCTACCTCCCTGTCTCCCTCCCTCCCTGTCTCCCTCCCTGTCTCCCTCCCTCCCTGTCTCCCTGTCTCCCTCCCTCCCTGTCTCCCTCCCTGTCTCCCTCCCTCCCTGTCTCCCTCCCTCCCTGTCTCCCTCCCTGTCTCCCTCCCTCCCTGTCTCCCCCCCTTCCTCTCTGTCTCTCTGTCCTACACAGCAGTGCAGAGGATGTTTACCTCCAGACAGGCTTGTTTTGACTGCTGACATGCTCCTGTGGAAGGGGTGCTGGTGTGGGTGGTGCTGACAAACGGAGATCACAGGGGGCTGGGGGGGGGGGGGGGGGGCTGGAGGGGGGGCTGGGGGGTCCCTCCATATGAGGGAAGGGGGGAGGGAGATGATTAGGTCTTCAGCTCTTTGATCATGCATCATGGCTCAGTTAGCACCTCTCTCCACCAAGATTCTGCTGTGACTAAGTGCCTGTGTGTGTGTATGTGTGTGTGTGTGTTGTTACCGGTCTGTGTGTGTTGACCCATAGTGAGTTACTGACCTTTGACCTTGATTATGACCTACGGTACCAGGTGTCCAGTAACAACAAGCTTACAACAATCCACAAGCATCAAAACAGACCTTTTTCCACAAACAGCTGAAATGCCCTTATATAGATCATGTTTTCCAAGCAGCAAGTTTTCTGTGTGTGTTTATTATGCGTATATATCGGGAGAAGTTTTTCTTGTCTCGGTGCTGGGCTGGTCGAGGTTTCAGTGTTTGTGGACGTTGCGCGTTTGCGATGTGTTCAGCGTGTATATGTTTAGCATCAGAATCAGAATCAGAATCAGAATGGGATTTATTTGCCATGAAAGTTTGCACAGAAGAGGAATTTGCTTTGGCAGGAAGGTGCATACAGTAAACATATAGGAATCTTAAATTTAAATATGTGGTCTAACTATACTAAGGATACATACACTAGCAATACTATCGCGGCGTCATATAGGAATATAGGCGGCATATAGGAATCTTACATTTAAATATGTGGTCTAACCATACTAAGGATACATAAACTAGCAATACATCGCGGCGTCCCTTCGCTTCAACTGACAAGGCGGCGTGTGCTTGTCACAGCGTTAACTTTAGGAGAAAACATCTAAAAGAGGAAGGTGGTAAACCTGGTGTGGTGCTCCCAGCCTCCGAGGACTCTCACATCACGGCTCTTTATTCTGATCAGCACCAGCACACAGGCTGCAGGCTGCTTTCAGATCACTATGTTTACTGTTTACAAGGATTCTACATTTATAACCCACACATGTACATGAGCACACGTCCACACCTCCCTGTGTTGTGGCTGTTGGTGAGGGGGCCAGGCGGTGACCTCAGACTGAAATATGCCTCTCTCTCTCTCTCTCTCTCTCTCTCTCTCTCTCTCTCTCTCTCTGTCTCTCTCTCTCTCTCTCTCTGTCTCTCACTCACTCACTCAGTCTCTCTCTCACTCTCTCTCCCTCTGTCTCTCTCTGTCTCCCTCCCTCTGTGTCTCTCTCTCCCTCCCTGTGTCCGTCTTTCTCTCTCTTTGTCTTTGTGTTTTTCATTTCTCTCTCATACCTTCCCCCTCTTTCTCTCGCACCTTCTCTCTCTCTCTTTCCTTCTCTCTCTCTCTTTCCTTCTTTCTCTCTCTATCCCTCTCTCTCTCTCTCTCTCTCTCTCCCTCTCTTCTGATCTCTCCCTCTTATGTAGAGGAAGACCTGGAAGATGAAGAGGGGAGGTTTTGGTATCTGAGGTTCCTCTCCTGTTCTCCTCACAGGGGTTCTGCTGAGGTTCCTCTCCTGTTCTCCTCACAGGGGTTCTGCTGAGGTTCCTCTCCTGTTCTCCTCACAGGGGTTCTGCTGAGGTTCCTCTCCTGTTCTCCTCACAGGGGTTCTGGTGAGGTTCCTTTCCTGTTCTCCTCACAGGGGTTCTGCTGAGGTTCCTCTCCTGTTCTCCTCACAGGGGTTCTGCTGAGGTTCCTCTCTTGTTCTCCTCACAGGGGTTCTGCTGAGGTTCCTCTCCTGTTCTCCTCACAGGGGTTCTGCTGAGGTTCCTCTCCTGTTCTCCTCACAGGGGTTCTGCTGAGGTTCCTCTCTTGTTCCCCTCACAGGGGTTCTGCTGAGGTTCCTCTCCTGTTCTCCTCACAGGGGTTCTGCTGAGGTTCCTCTCCTGTTCTCCTCACAGGTGTTCTGCTGAGGTTCCTCTCCTGTTCTCCTCACAGGGGTTCTGCTGAGGTTCCTCTCCTGTTCTCCTCACAGGGGTTCTGCTGAGGTTCCTCTCTTGTTCTCCTCACAGGGGTTCTGCTGAGGTTCCTCTCCTGTTCTCCTCACAGGGGTTCTGCTGAGGTTCCTCTCCTGTTCTCCTCACAGGGGTTCTGCTGAGGTTCCTCTCCTGTTCTCCTCACAGGTGTTCTGCTGAGGTTCCTCTCCTGTTCTCCTCACAGGGGTTCTGCTGAGGTTCCTCTCCTGTTCTCCTCACAGGGGTTCTGCTGAGGTTCCTCTCCTGTTCTCCTCACAGGTGTTCTGCTGAGGTTCCTCTCCTGTTCTCCTCACAGGGGTTCTGCTGAGGTTCCTCTCCTGTTCTCCTCACAGGGGTTCTGCTGAGGTTCCTCTCCTGTTCTCCTCACAGGGGTTCTGCTGAGGTTCCTCTCCTGTTCTCCTCACAGGGGCTCTGTGGTGTGCAGGAGAGCTCGACGCCTGCAGCCAGGGAAGTGAGGGCCTCCCTCCTAAATTCAAAACGCTTGGCAGAGGAGAGAAGGAGTAGACCACACACACGCTCACTGATAACATCTCACTGTCAAACAAGGGCTCAAACACTTTCCCTCTGTGTGTATCCAGCGAGAACCCAGCCCAGCGGCCCACAGTGGGTCCACCATTACATCAAGGAGGTGTTGGAGACCATGAAGGCAGGCCTGTGTTGGGGCTAACCACATCCCTCTCACAGAAACACACACCCAGTGCAAATACAACCGTCCAACAGCCTTCATCTGAAGCCGTGATGTATGGCTGATGAGAGGGTCCGGGTCGGGGTTTGGGTGCGACGGTTTAGGTTTGGTGAAAGTTCTGTGGATTTATCTGTTTGCGTTCAGAGGCCAGTGTGTGTGGGATCCCAACACCAAAGAATTATGGGAGACTGAGTCAAAGGTCAAGGCCAAGGGACAAGCCTGGCTGTGTGTGCGTTTGTTGTGTTGTGTGTGTGTGTGTGTGTGTCTGTAATGAAGGAGTGATGAAACGGTGTGGTTGGGGAGGGCTGTCTACGGATCATCAGGCATGTGATAGAAGGTGTTCATGAGGAATGTACATTAGCACTGAGAGAAAACAAACGGCAAGAGAGACAGAGAGAGAGAGCCAGTCTGCTGAGAGTCAGAATGAGTTGGTTCCGGCGCAGAAACGAACCATGTAGGAGCAGTGGGTGAATAGAAGAAGTGTGTGTGTGTGTGTGTGTGTGTGAGAGAGAGACAGATGAACAGAAGGGGCAGATGGAGAGAGAAAGAAGAGGAATGGAAAGACAGAATGGAGGGTAAGTCTGTGAGTCAGTGGTAATAGAGCATTCAGCCACACCAGGTCCCAACCTCCACACTCGCACTCCGTTATGTTTCAATTACAGAGACTGGGTCTCTGTAGGTGTGTGTGTGTGTGTAGACAGTCTGAGAGGAAAAGGGTGTTTATTTGATCGTGAGACTAAACTGGATGTTAAGGTGCCGGTAATAGGAGGACTGGGAGATGACACACACACACACACACCAGTCTGTCCGTCAGTGGTTTGGGCAGGGGACTCATGCTACATTTATGTCGGAATACGTGTCTTTCTCAGCAGCCTTTTGTGTCAGAGCGTAGTCGTGGGAACGGAGCGCGCTCAGAGGAAGCTGCTGACAGCGAGCCGGCTGCAGACATGCCCGATCACAAACACAGAGGGGGCCTTGCATCTGCCCACATGAGCCCACATGGGTTTAGCGGCAGAGGCTCAGAAGTCACTGAGGAAGGGCTGCGTCTCAATAGTCTGCCAGGCCTCCCTCAGCCTCCCTCCTCTCCTGCAGCCCAGGGTTAGACCATCAGAGTCAGATTACTGATATCACCCCCATATCAGAGAGACCTGCATCTGTCTCCACACACACACTTTGTACTGCTAATGCATGCCTGCATGCCCCCCACACACACACACACACAAATATGCACCTGCATGCACGCATGTACATCTACCTTAACACACTCTCTCTGTGTCTCTCTCTCTCTCTCTGAATCCCCACTAAACTGGGCACACCCCCTCTCACGGGGAGCCTGCAGTGGTCACGGCCATCTCCTTCTTAGAGTTACAGGAAGGCTGCGTTCACGTTCACATGTGTTCCTGTTGCTGTTTCACCTGTGTTCCTCCCAGAGAGCAGCCTCTGCTTTGTGGTCTAGGCCCTCTGCAGACATCAAGAAGAGGGGATACTCCTCCACTTTTGTGTGGATGACACACGCGCGTACGTGCATGTGTGTGTGACACGCGTGTGTGTGTGTTTGAGATGTGTGAGCTGATTAGAGTCATGGCTGGCGCCTGTCTGTGGTTGCCATGGGAGGATGGGTCGGGTGGACCCGGGGGGGTGATGACAGGGGAGCTGAAGCGGGCCGTTTGTTGACCTTGTTTTTGTTGCATTTTCACGAGGTGTGTGTGTGTGTGTGTGTGTGTATGGCTGTGTGTGTGTGTGTGTGCGATACAGATCCATCAGATTAGCTACAGAGGAATCTTAACACCTCTACCGTTCTGGTTTAAAGCACAGAGGGCTCCGGGTGTGTGTGTGTGTGAGAGCACTCTTTAGACTTGTCAACTTGTGTGCACTCTTCAGTCGTACACACGTAAGTGAGATTTGTGTTCTGAACAGAGAGGTGAGATTAGAGTTGTGAACAGAGATGAGTGCTTCAGTCCACGCCGGGCAGAAGAGTTTGGACTAGTGAACATGTCTTCTTGGTTGAGCCGTCTTAACCACAGAGCTCCTTCAATACATCCTTGTGACAGAGTCCACGCTCTGGTCCTGAACAAGTTACTAAAACACACACGCGCACACATGGTGGAACTGCTTAGGGTGTGTGTGCCACTGAACCGAATTGTCCCTTTCCTGTCTCAAACGAAGGTCTTCTCCTTCTGAACCTTGCCTCAGATCACACATGGTCTGGGGACACAGGGACTGAAAGTAGTGTGTGGGTGTGTGAGAGACACATGGTATGTAAGTAGTGTGTGTGTGCGTATGCCACACATGGTTTTCCCATAGTTCTTTTACAGCCTTTTGCTGTGTAACACTGACCAGTGTCTAACCATCTGCCCTTCTCTCTGGATGCCTATAAGGACTAGCCGCCCAGCAACCTCCCCCCTCCCCCCCTGTCCTCCCCTCCAGTACTCCCCTCTCACTCCCCCCCACCTCCCAGTCCTCCCACTCAGACCAGTACGGCTCCAGATCCACCTCCTCTGTCACCAGTAAGACCCTGATGTTCCTGGCCAGGAGACTCAGCAGTAGGGGACGGGGGCGTGGCTAGGGGGGCGTGGCTAGGGAGGCGTGGCTAGGGGGCGTGGCTAGGGGGCATGGCTATGTCTCCCCCAAGGACTGAGGTGATGGGACACGCAAACTCGACTCCAACTGCTTCCTGCTTAGTAGGAACACACACATGTGCTAACACACACACACACAGGAAGTGTTTCACTCATTTTCTTCACACCTTCACACGTGTGAGTCAGACACTGGCTCTGACACAGCTCCATCTGTAAATCGCGTGAATAGGTTTAGGACACACACAATCACACACACACACGCTCATACACAATCACACACACTCACACACACGCTCATGCACACTCACACAAGCTCTTACATACGCACACACCACACGCACACATGCCCGTGCATGAACACCAAGACGTGCAGTATATTCACACATATAAAGAGACAGTTATCAACATGAAAACCAGGAACCTTGCAGCTGTAGGGAGTCACCCATAAGTCTCTGAGCGATGTGAATGAGAAGAGATAATGAATACACACACACACACAAAGAGTAGGGCGCCACGGGGGCGGGTACTTCCTGTGTGTCTGCTTGGGATGACTGTCTCTGTACACATGTGTGTGTGTATATGTGTGTGTGTGTGTGTGTGTGTGTGTAGGAGACACAGAGCTTGTAAGGTGGTCATGTGTTCAGAATCGACCATTTAACCATCTGTACAGGTGATAATGACATACACACCCTGTTTTACCACACACATGCGTGTGAGGTGTGAACATGACATGAGTTAGCATATGTTGCGTAAATCTATAGAATCATGCAAGCTGTCTAAATAAAAACACAGACTGCTGGGGCTGTTTACTATGGCCTATCAAAACCAAAGCTGCCTCAAGTTGCTTGGCAACCTTCTAAATAAAGTGTTTGGTTTCGTACAACTGTTGAGTGGGCTGGTGTCATGTTCTGTTGATCCCAGTCAAACTAGGGATGGTTTACATACTGTCCTGTCTAGAGGGTCTGTGTGGATGTGTTAGTGTGTGTGTGCTGATGCAGGCAGAACCATTTTAGAGCAGTTAAATAAATCTTTCATTCACCAGAGGGAAATGTGGAATGAATATGACTGCATTGTGATTACAGTTTGTGTATTTGCGCGCGTGTGTGTATCTGTGTGGGTGACTGTGTCTGTGGGAGGGAGTGAGTGTGTGTGAGAGAGAGAGAGACAGAGCGAGAGAGAGAGAGAGACAGAGAGAGACAGAGAGAGACAGAGAGAGAGAGAGACAGAGAGAGAGAGAGACAGAGAGAGAGAGAGAGACAGAGAGAGGGACAGAGAGAGAGAGAGAGAGAGAGAGAGAGAGAGAGAGAGAGAGAGAGAGAGAGAGAGAGAGAGAGAGAAACTGAGTGTGTGTGAGAGAGACAGATTGTGTGTGAGTATGCATAAACAGAGGTGTTAAGGTTGATGTGTTCATTTCCGGGGTTAGGGTGCGGATGTTTGAGCGTGTTTTAAACCCCTGGTGGAAATCTGACCTCTACTTCCAGCTTTCTCCCTCTGAAGCCAAAACAGTCTTATTTAGGTTTGGATGATGGGGGGGGGGGGGGGGGGGGTGTCAGGCTTTGTAGACGCTTATTAGCGAGGGTCAAGGTGTGTAAGGGTCTAGATAAGAGTGTGGATGGGTGTGGGGCTGAGTGGGGGAGTTCAGGGTAGGGGTGGTGATGGGTGGTGGTGATGGGGGGTGGTGTGTGTGTGTGTGTTGGGGGGGTAATTAGGCGTACAGAGGGTTAATCCCTCTCTTGGGTGACCTGCTGGGGTCGAGCCTGGGAGCCTGAGGTCACAGAAACATCCGGCTGACTGCATTAATGATGTTTCTACTGTAGGAGAGAGAGAGCTTGTGTAAGCATGCGTTTGTGTGTGTTTGCGTGTGTGTTGTGTGTGTCTGTGAGTGTGTGTGCGAGTGGGTATGTGTGGGCATGTGTGTTTGTGGGTGAGGCTGAGAGGCTAAGTGTGTGTGTGTGTGTGTGTGTGACATGCATTGTGCGTGGTATTTGCCCAGGCTAAGCAGCAGATGGGGCAGTATTGACGGAGGAATCTGATGAGCAGTATTGATCTGTGGTTACAGTGAAGCAGCTTTACTGTATTCAGCACAGGACACACACACACACCCACAGTTACTCTTCCACAGTCACAGCAGGGCTACTGTAGCCCATGGGGACACACTCATCTGTGTCTATATAGGAGTTAGTGCCTGTAGCCCTGAGCCTGGGATTAACACACACTGTCACACACACACACACACAGTCACACACACACACACACACACACACAGTCACATACACACAGTCACATACACACACACACACACACACACAGTCACATACACACAGTCACATACACACACACACACACACACACACACACACAGTCACATACACACAGTCACACACACACACACACACACACACACACACACACAGTCACATACACACAGTCACATACACACACACACACACACACACACACAGTCACATACACACAGTCACATACACACACACACACACACACACACACACACAGTCACATACACACAGTCACATACACACACACACACACACACACAGACACACAGTCACATACACAAACACATACTGCACCCTATTCAGTTAATTGAAATGATTGAAATACTATATTGTGTTTTTATAGGATGGATTAGAGCAGTTAACGTCTCTCTCTTTCTCTCTCTTTCTCTCTCTCTCTTTCTCTCTCTCTTTCTCTCTCTCTCTCTCTCCGGAATCTCTTCAGAATCTTTTCCCGTATCCGTACCTCCCAGCCCAGAGCTATGGAATAATAAACAGGGAGTCGGACACACACACACACAATTCTCACACCTCCACTTCTGGCATATGAGGCACTGCTTATGAGAATTGTTCCGAATTCCGGAATTCCACATGGAACATTTGAACAGCTCTCAATGTGACCCTGCCTGTAAAACCTAATGGCTGATAACCTTCTCCGATTGGTCGAGAGTGGATGCCCCTGCTGCAAAGCAGGAAGCTAATTGATTCAACGCTCTGAAACAGTGTTAGCGGTCAGCCCGTCTGTGTTGTGAGTAGAAAGAGCTGTGTGTGTGTGTGTGTGTGTGACGGGTGGTTTGATTGACAGGTCAACCTGGGTGGCAGGAGGCGGTGACAGCACTGTCGCTTCAGAAACAAACAGAACCCTGACAGCCAATCAGAGCTCCCGCAGAGCCCCAGGGGTTCTATCGAACACATAGAATACGCAGAATATTTCCTCAGGACCGAAACACATATAAACACACACACACGCACGAGCACACACACCACCCCACACACATGCACAACCCTACTCATGCACACAGACTCTGACAGAATTCTAACGTATGTATAGTGTGTGTGTGTGTGTGTGTGTGCGCTCTGTGTGTGGTATGGTGTTCAGTCTGCAGTGGCTGTGGGTCGTTGACGTAGCTGTCATGGGAGAGTGCACTCTGGACCCCTACACACTCACACACACACACGCACACACACACACACTCACACACACTCACACACACTCACATACACCAAGGGACGAGGGGTCAGCCGGTATTAAAAGTCCAAATAAACGAAGCTTTCCTCTCCACCAACCCACCACAGACAGGATGAGAGAGAAAGAGAGAGAGAGAAAAAGAGAGAGAGAGAGAGAGAGAGAGAGAGAGAGAGAGAGAGAGAGAGAGAAAAAGAGAGAGAAAAAGAGAGAGAAAAAGAGAGAGAGAGAGGAAATGGGGGAGGAGGTTGTAATTAAAATGAATTTTCAGTCAAGACAATGATAACCAGGCAGTAAAACCAGCCATGCAGATATGACCACTGACTCTACATTCAGTCTCCAGGCAGTCAGTGTGCGGGGGGTGGCCCGGGCGGGAGAGGGAGCGTTTGAATGTTTTGGGACACATTCAGATGGAACGTTAAATAAACGCTGAGCTCCTATTGGTTCAGCTGTCCCTCGCTGAGTGTGCATCGTGCTCTGTCATGTGTCTCAGGGCACGACCTTGGAGCGAGAGTGTGTGTGTCTGTGTGTAGATATGCTGATTTAGTGTGTTGTCCTCACCCCTGTCTTGATGTGTCCTTGGGCAGGCAGGGAGAATCCAGGGTTGAAGGTCAAGATTTGATATGACTCTGTTTAACGAGTCAGAGCTATGACCTGACACTCAGAATAGAGACACCTACTTAACTGTTTAAAGACTGATCATGTATTTATACCTTCTGTGCCTCTTCTCACCACCTGTCCTCCTGATCCCCCTCTCCTGGCCCTGCTCTCTCTCTCTCTCTCCCTCTCTTTCCTTTATTCTCAGTCTTTCTCCCTCACTCTCTTTCCCTCCTCACTCTCTCTCCGTCCCTCTCTCTCTCTCACTCCTCCCTCTTTCTCACTCCCTCTCTTCATCTTTCTCTTTCCTTCTCTCCCTCTCTCCCTCCCCCTTCCTCCCTCTCCCCCCCCCCCCCCCTCTCTCTCCCTCCCTCCCTCCCTCTCTCTCTCCCTCCGTCATAAATCTCTCTCTGGTTGCTCTGCTGAGGTGCGAGGGCTGACAGATGTGATGCGTCTCACAGCTGCTGCAGGTCTACCTGTTTCCAGCCTCCTTCGCCACGCTCAGGGTCACACCAGGAGACCCATTCACCTTTACTAATCAGTGCTTTAAAGTCTGCAAAACAAACCTTTTGAAATGGTTCTTTCTGGAAATAGCTTCCTGGATTGGGTCCTTCCTTCTTTCCCCTCTCTCTCTCCCCCTCTCTGTTCTCCCAGCCCTCTCTCTCTCCCCCTCTCTGTTCTCCCAGCTGTCTCTCTCTCCCTCTCTCTGTTCTCCCAGCTGTCTCTCTCTCCGTCCAGCTCTCTGACAGCTCTATTGTTGTATAGAGACACACAGGGTACGTGTCACCACAGTGTAACAGCAGAGTGCTGAGGGTTCCCCCCTCCTCTCTCTCACACACACACACCCTCACACACACACCCTCACACACACACCCGCACACACACACCCTCACACACACACCCGCACACACACACCCTCACACACACACCCTCACACACACACCCTCACACACACACCCCTCCAAGTCCATACACCCCATTCCAGACCGGGCCTCCAGCATGTTCTCAGAACACCCTGTTATCTGGCCCCAGCCATCTGACCCACCATGTGACACCCGCTAAACACACACACACACATACACGTACACTGACTGATGGTGACCGCTGCTAGGTTTGGACATGTGGGTGATAATGTTCCGTAGAGAACCTATAGTCTGGATCCTCGGCTGTCAGTCAGAGTGACAAATGGCCAGTTAAGACAGGGAGAGGATCAAGACATTATTATCACCTACTGGGAGACAACCCTATAGATCTCTCTCTCTTTTTTCACCCCAGCCTAGATTCACTTGCTCTCTCTCCCGCTGCCCTCTCTCTCTCTTCTTCTCTCTCTCTTTCCTTCCTCCCTCTGCTTGCCCTGCCCTCTCTCTCTCTCTTCTTCTCTCTCTTTCCTTCCTCCCTCTGCTTGCCCTGCCCTCTCTCTCTCTCTTCTTCTCTCTTTCCTTCCTCCCTCTGCTTGCCCTGCCCTCTGCCTCTTCCCATCCCTCCCTCCCTCCTGGTGAATAGTGATCATGTCTGGCGTTTCATCGGCTCTTTGCACTTCTCTCCTCGATTAAGATTGATGGGCTGCTCTGCTATAAATGAGCATGCTAAGTCTAGCCAGGCCCGCGGTCAGGCAAGGGCTACTCACACACACACACACATGCACACACACACACACACACACATGCACACCTTCCCCATTAGCAGCAGAATGTGGGGGCCGGAGCCCAGGAAGGAGAGGAGGGGGGCTCTATTTTTGCCGTGTGGCAAACACACACACACAAACACCTCTCTCTCTCACCTCGCCTGCTGTCTGGACAGATCTCACTCTGAAACAGGCATGTGGCTGTAACATTATGACCCTGTACTGGAGCTGGCCAGTTTGATGGCCTTTGAGGACACTAATTGTGTGATAGAGTTATAATAGTTGTGTCTGAGTGTCCTTGCACACACACTGAAACACAAACACACACACACTCTCTCACACAAACACACACACTCATAGAAAAGCATGTGATTCCTGGCCAGTTGGATCCAGCGCAGCGCTGTATGAGAGCGAGAGAGAGAGAGAGAGAAGAGAGAGAGAGAGAGAGAGAGAGAGAGAGAGAGAGAGAGAGAGAGGAGAGAGAGAGAGAGAGAGAAAGAGAGAGAGAGAGAGAGAGAGAGAGAGAGAGAGAGAGAGACAGAGAGAGAGAGACAGAGAGAGAGAGAGAGAGAGAGAGAGAGAGAGAGAGAGAGAGAGAGAGGAGAGAGAGAGAGAGAGAGAGAGAGAGAGAGAGAGAGAAGAGAGAGGGAGAGAGAGAAAGAGAGAGAGAGGGATAGAGAGAGAGAGAAGGAAAGAGAGAGAGAGAAGGAAAGAGAGATAGACAGAGAGAAAGACAGGGGGAGAGGCAGAGGGGGTGCGTTTTAGATTAGGTTTAATCTGGGTCAGACTGGTTCATTGGAGCTGGAGCCATGGTGATGAGCAGTCTGCCAGGATGCCTGGATCAGAGCCTGGTGGTGGGGTACACAAGGAGGCAGGCCCCCTCCCTTCATCTGGGCTGGACACACTGTTAAAACTAGGAACGTCTCATAGTACACAGAGCCACAACACTGTCACATCACCTCTATAACTGTTATATATAGTATACAACCATGACTAGATATGATATCTAAACATATTCTCCACTGTAACTGCAGATATTCAATAGCCTAATATCCTTTTTTAGGGTTAGGGTCTAAAACTTCTAAAGTTTTTTTTTTTTTGTGAACATTTACTCTTTGTTTATTCAATGTTAAATGTATTGTCAGATTCAATAATATTGTTTAGGCTGATGTTTCAACCAATTCTGTAGTTTTGCACACAGTGTTACCTGAACCCTTTTGGGGGATCTGTAAAGTGAGTCGAGTTTAACTGAGCACATTAACCCTTCAAAATAGGTGTGTGTTTGTGTGTGTGAAGTGTGAGGTTATTTGTTGACATGGAAAGATTGTAGGAAAATATTGTGTCATAATCGTTTTCCAACCCCCTCCATAGATCAGAGTTCAGGGGCGTGTCTAATATAAGGCCTAGGCAGCAGACCAGTACCAGAGCAGACCATAAATCAGTTTAGGGGGGGGGTTTGATGACAGAGATGAAACGGCTGTAAAAGACACCATGAGACTCAGATTCTTGCAACTGTCATCAAATACCCCCCAGGCCATTAACAGGTCACGCAGGCTGCAGTAGAGCTGAGCCTGCAGTACCCCTGCCCCCCTCCCCTGCACTGTTTCACCCCTTCCTTACCCACTGTCACCCCTTCACCCCCCCTCCACTCCCAGACACAGGTGCATGTCCAGGAACACCCGGGCAAAAGAGTCTCTCCCTCTCCTTCTTTCTACCTCTTCCAATCTATTAAATGACGATGCCCTCTCTGTCTGCCTCCAGCCCTCTGACTCTACAGGCCTCCCTGTCTACCTCCAGCCCTCCGACTCCACAGGCCTCTCTGTCTGCCTCCAGCCCTCTGACTCTACAGGCCTCCCTGTCTACCTCCAGCCCTCCGACTCCACAGGCCTCTCTGTCTGCCTCCAGCCCTCTGACTCTACAGGCCTCTCTGTCTGCCTCCAACCCTCTGACTCTACAGGCCTCTCTGTCTGCCTCCAGCCCTCTGACTCTACAGGCCTCCCTGTCTTCCAGCCCTCCGACTCCACCGGCCTTTCTGTCTGCCTCCAGCCCTCTGACTCTACAGGCCTCCCTGTCTACCTCCAGCCCTCCGACTCCACAGGCCTCTCTGTCTGCCTCCAGCCCTCTGACTCTACAGGCCTCCCTGTCTACCTCCAGCCCTCCGACTCCACAGGCCTCTCTGTCTGCCTCCAGCCCTCTGACTCTACAGGCCTCCCTGTCTACCTCCAGCCCTCCGACTCCACAGGCCTCTCTGTCTGCCTCCAGCCCTCTGACTCTACAGGCCTCCCTGTCTGCCTCCAACCCTCTGACTCTACAGGCCTCTCTGTCTGCCTCCAGCCCTCTGACTCCACAGGCCTCTCTGTCTGCCTCCAGCCCTCTGACTCTACAGGCCTCTCTGTCTGCCTCCAGCCCTCTGAGTCCACAGACCTCCCTGTCTGCCTCCAGCCCTCTGACTCCACAGGCCTCTCTGTCTGCCTCCAGCCCTCTGACTCTCCAGGCCTCTCTGTCTGCCTCCAGCCCTCTGAGTCCACAGACCTCCCTGTCTGCCTCCAGCCCTCTGACTCCACAGGCCTCTCTGTCTGCCTCCAGCCCTCTGACTCTCCAGGACTCTCTGTCTGCCTCCAGCCCTCTGACTCCACAGGCCTCTCTGTCTGCCTCCTTCATTTCCCTTCATCCTCCACTCATCCTACTCCAGTATGAAGTCTGAATCCTGAATACGCTGGTGTGTGTGTTGGACAGGCCCCGTCTGTGGGACCTGTGTGATGCTGGTGGCCAGATCGTTCGCCAGCGTCGGACAGCCCGAGTGCTCCAGGCCAGGACGTCCTCATCTAGGCTCTGCACATGCTCAGTCACGTCCAGCCTCGGTTCCCCTCCGGCAGCACGTCATCACACAACAGCCTGGATGATGTCTGCCACTCAAGCACCAAACCACATCAGTGGCTTTATGGAAATGTGACCTTCTTAACCTGCCGGCCTGCTCTCAGGAAGAGAGTCCTGAGATGGGAGGAGATGTGAAGAGCAGATCTGCACAGCTTCCAGGGTGTTGCTTCTGCAGTCGCTCGCGGTGTTGAACTCGTGAGAAAGACGTTTTATTTTTGTATGTTTGTGTGTTTGGCTGCTTGCAGAAGGCTCCTGGGACCAACCTCTCTCATGTGGTTTGTGCTCATAGAGTTAAGATCTGTAACCACCCTCCTATTCTCCATATACACAAGGGCCATGTTTGTCTTTAGCATTACAACATACATGCATTATGCATCTGAGGAGCCACGGAGAAGGGCTTCTGAGCCGCTTTCTGACAGCTGGGATTTGGTGTTTGTGCTGTAAACCATGTGTGAGTGAAAGTCTGAAGCACTTCATGTGTACTGATGCTGGATCATGGATTTCTCTCCTGAGGTATCCACACCCATTTCCTTCACCAGACCCAACGTTTTGACTTGCTCCTTGAGCTCACCTTACTATCACCACAAGCCACTGACCATGCATCTGGTAAGACAACTCTCAACTCAGACGAGCACACACACACACACACCACACTTCTCCACTCTTCTATTCTGCCCTTGCCCCTTCTCCCCCCTCTCCTCCCCCTCTCCTCCCCCTCTCCTCCCCCTCTCCCTTCCCCAGTCGGATAGCGTGACAAATCTGTCACCTCGACACCTGGTCGCATGCGAGTGTTAATGTTCCCACCTCAGCTGGGAACCACTGACACTGTTTGAGTGTGTGTGTGTGTGTGTGCGTCTGTGTATGTGCCTGCATGAATGTGTGTGTGTGTACGTGAGTGTGTGCAACTTTTTATGCATGGAATTATATTGGCTTGCATCTATGTGTGTTTGTGTGTGTGTGTGTGTGTTCGTGCGTATGTGTGTGTGTGTGTGTGTGTGTGTGGCAATGCTTAGCCTGGCAGGGGGCCCAGTCACCTGTCACTCAGAAACAGCAAGCCAATCATTCTTGTGTTCTAAAATAACTCCTCTTCCCTCTTTCCTTCCTCTGCCCCCCCTCTTCCTCCTCCCCCTCCCCCTCCCCCCTGCACATGCTCTCCCCTCGTCAGCCCCTCACCTTCAGTCTGACAGGGGCGGGCCAGCGCGGGGGGGGGGAGGCAAGGAGGAAGTGGAGCACAGGGGAGAGAGGGGAGACTGAAGGGAGGGGGGGAGCAGTGTGGATGACTGGGTACAAGGAGGAGGGGGAGTACAGGGGAGAGAGAGGGGAGACTGAAGGGGGGGGGGGGGGAGCTGGGGCTGGAGAGAGGTGGGGAAGTGTGAGGGGTGCAGGTGGCTGGGTGGGAGGTGCCAATGCTGGGTGGCACAGAGATCCCAGGGCTGCTGGGTGGCACAGAGATCCCAGGGCTGCTGGGTGGCACAGAGATCCCAGGGCTGCTGGGTGGCACAGAGATCCCAGGGCTGCTGGGTGGCACAGAGACCCCAGGGCTGCTGGGTGGCACAGAGATCCCAGGGCTGCTGGGTGGCACAGAGATCCCAGGGCTGCTGGGTGGCACAGAGACCCCAGGGCTGCTGGGTGGTATGGACGGGGAAACTGAACCAGGCAGACCCTCAGAGAGGTCACATACCCCACGACACACTCTCCACCTGTTAACACACACACATATATGTAACACCCACACACACACACAAGGACACACGCTACACAGATGCACCAGCACACAACAGACCACCTTTCAGCATTCAGCAAAGGAGTGACCAGGCCAAGAGTCTAGTCAGCGGCCGTCTGAGACAGAAAACACACGTGATCGGTGTGAAAACGTGTGTGTGTCTGAGGTTCAGTGTGTGTCTATAGGGGTCCTGTGGGTGTACTCGCGTGTGTGTGTGCGTGTGTGTGTGTGTGATCCATCTTTCCATTTCTCTCTGTCTCTTGTGGTATTTTTTCATTTCTCAGGCATCCTAAGCCTGTAAGCTCTGCTGGGTTATCATGCACACGTACAGTTAACTACTTTGACCTCGCTAACACTGACAGACTACACACACACACACACACACATTACCATCCTGTCTCGTCTGAATAATCCTAATATCCTATATAACCTCTGATCACAGCATTACATAAAGATTGCAGTGACCGGTATAACCACATTGCAGTCACTTCCACAAACAAAAGCATTTTTTGTCCTCTCATTCAGCCACACAGTCATGTGCAATCAAACTCTCTGAACCACAGGACTTCTCCATCACAGCAGCATTTCTTTCTTGGATATATATTTTATTTGGCTCAAAAAGGGTAATTGAACGTCTTCATCTTCAAGGCCAACTGGTGTACTCATATGCATGTGTTTGAAGGGAAAGGGTCTTTGTTCAGGGAAAGGTTTTAGTTGGCCCGGGCCGTATCATGCCCTGGCAGAAGGGTTGAAGCAGGTGCTTGGGTATGTAAGTGCGAAGGGTCACACAGTCTCTATATACACAGTTTCCCTTCCCCAGTCCCTGTGTTACAGACTAGAGCAGAGTTAGAAGCAATTAAAACAGCTTGCCATACACCAGTACTGCAGGTATGACAGTGCATCATGTCAAAGTTCAATCGTAGAAATAGAACGTGTAGATCATGAGTGGTTCCATTCTATGAGGGGACTTATCAGTCTGTGTCCTCTCAAGTCACTGTGTCTGTGTTTCACCTCAGCAGATCCAAGCTAATACTGGGCAGCCTGTCACGTAGTGCCCATAGCGTGCACCTGTCCAGGAAGTGTCTGAGAGAGGGTTCACCTGTCCAGGAGCCGTCTGAGAGAGGGTTCACCTGTCCAGGAAGCGTCTGAGAGAGGGTTCACCTGTCCAGGAAGCGTCTGAGAGAGGGTTCACCTGTCCAGGAAGCGTCTGAGAGAGGGTTCACCTGTCTGGGAGGCGTCTGAGAGAGGGTTCACCTGTCCAGGGAGCGTCTGAGAGAGGGCTCACCTGTCTGGGATTCGTCTGAGAGAGGGTTCACCTGTCTGGGATGTGTCTGAGAGAGGGTTCACCTGCCTGAGAGGCGTCTGAGAGAGGGTTCACCTTGGCTGGGAAGGACGACTGGGGGGTTAGACGTTACTAGAGGCCGCTGAGGTTCTGTGAGGTGCTGAAGTGCTCGTGTGTCTGGGCCAGCCTGGATCTAGTCCCGTCTGTCTCTCTGGCCCTGACCCAGACGCTGACCCAGTCCGGTGTCTGGGTGGCAGGGTTGTGTCTGGGCCTCCAGACATGTCCGCTGATGGCCCCATGCGGTCACAGACCACTAAACACGCTTTAGTCCCACTGAATATACTTTAGAATAAACAGGTACCGGGTTAAAAAAATATCCTTTAGTGAACGGACGGGAGACGTGCTGTCTTGGTGCTCGCTGCCCCCCCGTCCCCGTCCCCCCCCACAACAGCACCTCCCGTTTCCATGACAACCGCGGAGGTCGGAGGTGAGGTTCAGCCCATGTGGGCGGTGACTTGGCCTCCACCCGATTGGCTGCCGGCCAAGCCCAAAGTCCGGGAGTCGAACAGGAAGCCCTGTTGACTTCCACTGAGCATGCCCAGACTGTCCGTTAGTGTTCCGCTGGGGGAGGAGCCAAGGAAAGAGTTCTGATGATTGGCCGCAGCAGCAGCAGCCATCTTGTCAGGGCTCGCAGCCAAGCGAGGCGACGGAGGGAAAGTGTAACCATAGAGACCATAATGAGGGCTGTGTAGGCGGAGACTCCCATAACCCTGGGGAGACGGGTTAGGGAGGTAGCCAATCTGAGAGGGTGGGAGGGACAGAGAGCAGAAGCCTTCGCTCTCATAGGCCGACGGACCTCTTGGAGGGGGGAAGGGCTCTGGGGGGTTGCCATAGCGATGGAGGGGATGTGTCGGGCGGCTGCAGGTGTAATCTGGCGGGCTGAGCGGGCACACCTGGAAGGGGGAGGAGCAAGGGGAGGAGGAGAGCAGGTGAGACGACGCCCCCATGCCTCCATGACTTCCTGGGATTCCTGTTTCAAACACACAAACAGAACCGTGAGGAAAACAACTCAACCAGCAACCACACTCTGGTTCTCCGAAGGCAAGTGTGTGTATATGTGTCAGCCACTGAGACAGTCACACTGAACAGGGTTGACCTCTGACCTTGCTTGGCCATGCCAGGGATGTCCTCAAACGTCAGGGTTCTTAGAGACGGCCGCCAGAAAGCATAGGACTCCACCAGAGCCTCCAGTCCCATCCTGCAACACACACACACACGGTCAGAGTTACGGTACGTTCACATAGTAAACACACATGTGCACAGGGTCTTAGTTACAGTATATTCACACTGTGAACACACAGATCCACAGTCTGAAGTGCTTTCGGCCCAGTCAGCCTGTACGTGTTAGAGCTCCACCGCCCTTCCACGTGCATCTCACCAAGGCTGACGCTACCACAAGCACCTGGCGGCCATCTTAGCTGCCCGGTGGGGCCTCTCGCCGTCTCCATGGAGACCACAGGTAATGAGGGGCATAAACGCTACGTCGCGATTGGCCGCTGCCAGCCCTGCGCTCCGAAGGTAATTGCTTTCACACGGCTTTTACGGGCGAATCAGAATGAAGGAGCAGGAAGCCACAGCCAGGATTTATGAGGTGGGGCTCCCCTCCCTACCCCCCCTTCCCTCCCCATCCCCACCCCCTCCCCCCCTCCCTTCCTAGGTGGGGTAGAGGGGTGCAGTGGCGGGGTAATGCGAGCACTCTGTTACCCCTCGTTAGCGTGAGGATAAAAGTCCACCCCCCCGCAGGGTCGTAGGCACGGTGATAATTTAGACAAGCTGCCCTTGGCGGCCCTGCGCGCTCCAGACCAGCCTATCAGAACAGGAGTTTATTTAGCAAACTGCGTAACTCTTCCTGTAATATTTAAGGGGAGTTTTTTTTTTTGCCTTCCTGAGTTAAACTTTTATAGGGTCACTCGTCAGGGTCTCTCGCTTATCCAGGTTGCCTCTCCTTCGCCTTGTTCTGCTGGTTCTCTTGTCTTTCGTCTCTCCCTCTCTCTCCCTCTCTCTCTCTCTCTCTCTCTCTCTCTCTCTCTCTCTCTGTCTCTCACGCTGTCTATCTCTCCCTCTCTCTCTCTCCCTCTCTCTCTCTCTCTCCCTCCCTCTCCCTCTCTCTCTCTCTCTCCCTCTCTCTCTCTCTCTCTCTCTCTCTCTCTCTCTCTCTCTCTCTCTCCCTCTCCCTCTCTCTCTCTCTCTCTCTCTCTCTCTCTCTCTCTCTCTCCCTCTCTCTCTCTCTCTGTCTCTCCCTCCCTTTCTCTCTCTCCCTCTCTCTCTCCCTCTCTCTCTCCCTCTCTCTCTCTCACTCTCTCTCCCTCTCTCTCTCTCACTCTCTCTCCCTCTCTCTCTCTCTCTCTCTCCTCCTCTAATGGTTTCTGTGAAAGCCCCAGGGGAGTGGCTGTTTCAGGACTGTAGGAGTTTTACTGCCATGTTGTTTTAATACTGTGTTTATATATATGTTTATAAATGTGTTTATATAGATTTTCTGCAGGACAGTCGTGACTTTTATTATTCTGCTGTTGATGTTTATGTTCCCGTGGCTTGCAGGAATCTGAAGCTCTGTTTAGGTTTGGGCTGAGGTTAGACTTCTTTTCCTCTGTTGCCATAGCTGTGTTTAACTCGTGCAAATCCACGTGCTCTTAAAGCTAATGCACACTTAGGTGGAAATGTGCATCACCTTTAATATTATTAATTAATTAATATCTGTAGTCGTTTCATTATTTTTGCTTTTAAAAAACACCTCATTGTAGTTGTTTGCTTTCACAAACAACAGCTAAAACTTATCTCCTTATAAAAACCTGATCGAAATGGCCATGACTGAAACCACAACTCTCCCATAATACAACACAGCCGTTTGTTCCCCTCACCACTTAATCAAGTGCAAATCTCTGTTGTCAAGATGAACTCACCGGTTTCTGCCAGAGTCCCTGAAGCCTTTGGCAAACGGATTCCTGTCGATTTTCAGCCTTGTGATCTAAGACGAAATAAGACTACAGTCATCAAAATTTGATAAGAGTTTTTAAGCATTTCCAATCCATTAAAAAAACACACTGTCCAGCACATTTTTTGTTGCAATATAGTGTAGTTGCAGGATAACAAAACCACAAGCTTTAACTTTACAATTTACAGTTATTTAAAATAATACCCATGTAGTACAAAATAACAATAACGTTTTTGTTGTTGTAAAGTTATAGCAAATTCACTAAAGAGATAATTAGATACACAATTTATTTTCATACACTTTGGCATAATTTTTACTATTTTTACAAAGTCAATTATAGTTAAATGTATGTGTGTATGTGTGTGTGTATAGATGCGTGTAGGTGTGTGTGTGTGTGTGTGTGTGTGTGTGTGTGTGTGTGTGTGTGTGTGTGTGTGTGTGTGTGTGTGTGTGTGTGTGTGTGTGTGTGTGTGAGAAAGAGAGCTCTCGCGTGGTTGCATGCTTGCATCCATGCGACTGCCTGTGCTACAAATGCCCGCCTGCATTCAAGCACATTGTTCTAAGCGAGCGTCGGTTGGTGCATCCGTGGGTGGTAACTAAGGTCTGTTCCTATGACCCGCGTCCGGAGAAACTTTTATAGGCCACCACTCCTTCCCTCTGACACCAGCCGCCACTCCTAGTAAACCTCCAGGACCAACTCTCTAGGTCCTAGCACCCTCAGGCCTGGCCTCCCCTCCTCCAGGCCATGCTAGTCTGTCGAGCTGAGCCCTGAACGATGTAGCCGCAGGGGCTAAACACCCTTTCACAACCTGGTACTGGGTCTGAACAAAATGGCCGCCCCTCTCCTTTCCCTCAGCTCTCCCTGCACCCTTCCACCATGTCCCTTAGAGCCCTTACGACGCGACTTGCACTTCCCTGACCGTGAAAAACACGTGAAAATGTCCCCGTTCTTTTTGCGCAAGCACGCAGCACAAAGTAACTGGGCTCGGCGTTGAAGGTTCTGTGGATGTCGCCTACATTTAGTCATTTAGCAGATGCTCTTACCTACCCAAGTAAGAGCATCTTACCTACCCAGAGCGACTTACAGTAAGTACAGGGACATTCCCCCTGAGGCAAGTAGGGTGAAGTGTCTTGCCCAAGATCACAATGTCATTTTGCACGGCCAGGAATCAAACCGGCAACCTTCTGATTAATAGCCCGACTCCCTAATCGCTCAGCCACCTGACTCCCCGCCTGAGGGTTTACCTGTTGGTTCTGGTACGCGGTGACCGTGGTGAAGACGGTCTCGGGGAAGGAGAAGGTCCTAGTGCCGTCCCCCTGTGGGACCGCCTTGACGGGGGACAGCTCCTCACCACACTCCTTGCGGATCACATGCACCCTCGGCTGGTACTTGTGCATGGAGTGCAGAATGATCTAGAACACAAAATGTAAAAAAACACACGGAACAGGGATTTGAGTGCAATTACACAGGAAAAGATTAACACCAGTTGTTCTCAGATGATGTAATAACACCAGTTGTTCTCAGATGATGTAATACACTGCAGGTAACACCTGACACCTGCACACACACGTACACACACTCACACACACATATACACACTCACACACACATACACACACTCACACACATATACACACTCACACACCCGTCCACATGAAGACTCTACATTCAGGATACACACAAGTACATTCATCTTTGATTGGTAAAAAGGCAACATAGTTGTTATATCCATTACAACAGTTTTATAAATGTATACATTTTTATGAATATAACTCAATGGTTACACAGTGGAATGTACTAACACTCAAAGCTAACACACAACAAATATTGAATCTTATACAGTTGGTCTGAATGTTTATAATGTGATTTTGCTTAAGGCTATGTGCGTTGGGGTGTTTTGAAGAAATAATTTAGGATTGTACTAACAGGCACACTCACATGTCCCTGGTCGTCCAGCTCGTTGTTGGTCAGTTTGAGTTTGTCGAAACTTATCACTTGACGCATCCACGTCTCACCGGAGGCCGGAGAGTCCGGGTGAATGTAAACCCGTGGCGGCACAGGCGAATCCGCGTTTCCTGCTACCATCCACTTCGAGCTGTGGTACACGTACCTTCATTGCCACAAAAGAGTAAGGTCAATCTGATGTTTTTGTCTGTCTATAGCAGGCCTAACATTTGTGGGGTGACCTTCGTGGTTGAGAGGTTATAGGTACCCAAAAGGACTTTCCCAAAAGGCAAGACGAGGATAAACATTTTACATAACACACTAGCTAGCAAGCACCATTTGTTGACTGATCACACGAAGCGCACATGCACGCTTACCTATAGCGTTTGTTGTCAACCGGAATGATGTCCATGGCAATGTAATACTGCTGATGCGGGTCCAAGCCCCCGATCTTCACCCGCATAGCGGGAAACATGCGCCTACAGAAATAGTTGACATTAATCCGTGCATATTAAAATGAACAATTCGCTCTAAACATCTCTAAACGATTCATCGTTAATTAATTTTAAGGCATTTGTTATTATTCAGCAGCATCAAACTGCTAAGCTAAAACTCATGGCTAATATTATCAAAATGCATGGTCTTGGCTATAAGATTCTAATTGAGCCGTTTTTTATTCAGTATTCTTTATCAGTATTATTTGTATTTAATTTCGAGAGTGAAGAGCTTCATAAATTGTAAAGACTGTTAATAGGCTGATGGTATAAAGTTGTAGGAATTGTCATAACATAAGCAAATTAAGAACGTTGTGGAAAATGCCTATATTATTTTAAGTTTTCATTTGTCCTTCTCTCCGCTTACCTTCCGGCTTTAGTGATGATCATTTCTGTGCCGATCTCGTGAAATCGTTTCCATAGATCTGAGCCTTGCAGGTCCACGCGCATCTCCTCCCCTGGTCCGGTTACCGATGTTGAAATGGCCAGCTGCGTGCAGTGGGACTCAGGTCGCGGGCTCTCCAACAAGATGTCATCGCTCTCCGCTGCACCAGAAGTGATTACACACAGTTATTTATTATGTTGGTAACAATTAAACAATAACTGCACTCAAACACAAACCTATAAGCCTATTTTTGATCATCTGCAGGCCGTCCACCCATAACATTTAAAAATGAAACTAACCGTAGCCTTCACTGAAATATAACTGTAGGACTATTATAGCTCCTTAATATATAGTAAATGTCTGCATCAATATTGAGCTCGATCGAAAACACACTGCGGTGTGTTGCTGTCAGAGGAGAAAACAACAATATGGCCTGATGTTCAACGGGTTGGCCTGCATGTGGCTTCATTTTCTACGGTGAATTAACATGACCAGGCCTAACTCCAATATTTCTCAATAGCTTCTCCTTGCTAAGCTGCAGCTGAGCTGACAGATATTGCGATATTTTTGTGTTTTCAGTGAGTGTAATTTTGTGTTATAAACGCCTGCGTAAATCTGGTTTGTGTCCTATACTAATTGGGGTGTTTATGATTGTAACAGACTCATAAAGCGCCTCAGATTAGTCACGCGTACAACGGTCATATTTACTAGACCAATAACCAAATATTAAATCACATTCTAAAATTCAACAACGTAATCATTGTGTGTATGTTTGCATTATTGTAATTGCGTTGTTATTCTGAAATATTGCCTTTCTTTTAATATTGCCTTCTTTTTTTGTTGGTTCATGCGTAAAAACATTATTATTGGACATAGGCTATATGCTCAATCTTAAAACGTTTTTCAGATAGGGTTAATATCTAACAGATACGGTCAGTTTACGGCTAAAACGGTCATTTAATATGAATCCAATAAACCTACAGGCCTATATAATTTCACATTATAGAAGTTTAACAAAGTGGCTTGATTCTGGGATAGGAAGAACACAAATCAACCTTAAATTAATGACATTCATTTAATGTTGATTTGTGATAGTATCGAGTGTGTTTAGGCTTTACCCTCTTATTTGTAATTTTGCCTTTTAATTAGGCTATATGACCAATAGTTAAAATAAGAAATCAGAAATCGACTGAAGAGACTGAGTGATTTGTCTAGTCTACAATTTATTTTAGTCATTAGAGTGTTTTAATGGTCAGCTAAATCTTGTTTTTGACTAAGGGAGATTACTTACGCGAGCCGTTACTTGCACATTCTATCTCTCTGCCCCTGTCGTTGGCGCAAGCTCTCTCAGCTCGCGGCCCCGGGCTCCCGGTAAGGTCAGAAACCTCGATCCCTTCCTCAAAGCAGCTCCCGGTGTCCTCCTCAAGCTTTCGTCTCTTTTCTGCACCGATAAGTGCCTCCACTGAGAAGGCGTGTGCCTTCACGCTCAGTGTGCACGGGGAGCGCCGCTTATCTGCCATTCCCCTGGTCGGAGTTGTGTGGAAGAGAATAGCGCAGCTTTAAAAGGAAAATAAAAGTTCACCCAAAGTGGATCCACGGTAACGCTCCCCGTTGATGTCGTGGAGACAATCCTCTCTCAGTAACGGTCCGTGTGTACCTCTGACATTGGAACGTAGATTGAGCGGACGCTGTGAAGTAGCTCTCTGTTATCTGAGTACGTGCGGATGGCGGTGCAGTGGCTTGAGTTTGGGAAAGTGTCAATAATCAAAACTCCGAGAGGGCTGGGCAGAAGACTGTCACTCATTTTGAAGACTGACCAATAGGAGCTTTTGGTCCTGCGAGGGCCCTCCCTTTTTAGGTGCTCGTGCCGCCTTATGTGGTAAAGAACGCTCGTGAATGAATCATGTCTCCGGTGCAGTCCACGGGCATTGCGCGCATTTTCACACCACAGCCCTACATGTTTTACATATCTGTCCATTACATCCTGAACAGTAGACCCTCATGAGAGGCGAATTCGTTGTTATAATACCAAAGCCTCCTCGTAATTAAGTACATTAATCTGCATGGTTTTGGGAGCAACGGAGTTATTTGAAGCTATAGAAATATACACCAATCTCAAATAGACATGCTTCAACACTTTTATAAATTGTATTAACACTATTAACACATAGGTTATGTATATTTTCCTGGTAATATATTACCCTATAATTATTCAATTGGTTATCTAGTTCAAACAGATTCGTCGCTGAAATGCTGTGACCGTATGTTGCAACATAGTTGCTCTGTTCACAGTGCGTTTGAAAATATCCCTCTGTCCAGGACGTGTAAATTAGCGCGTGGTCATGCGGGGAATGCGTGTCCGTTTCGGCCCGTGCATGTGAAGACATATGGAGTGAGCCTATAAATAAACAAGTGCGAGGACAGTCCTGTGGCTTCGCTTTCACTCCTCGCGCAATGTACACAAACCAGAGGAAATATTTTAAACAACACGTCATCGTCGTTTATTGGTTTGAATTTAATATAAATGATTGAGCGTCATGGGGAGGTCGGTGTCATATTCATCTAGGTTATCAGATCAAACGCCGCTCTGTGCCCGTGCGTTTGACGGCCCAGGGGGGGGGGGGGGGGGGGGGGGGGGGGGGCTAAACGACATTTAGAATCACGCCTTTGAGCTTTGAGAGCAAAATAAGCTTCATTTTAAATGGAGGGTAAAACTATTCTAATGGTTTACATTAAAAGCAAGCCCAGATGTCTAAATAACCTTTGGCACTTTTTTATTCATTAAATTAAAAAAGGTTCTACCTATTCTAATATCATTGGAAGTGGCAGTAGGCCAATCAGGTAATCATAGCAATTTATCACTATAAATGTGCTAAGACAATATAGGCCATCCAATAATATTAAATGCATCATCGCACGGATTTGGTCCTTTGCCTTTATTATGTCACTGTACGTAGGCCCGTTTATACACAGCCAGTGTCAGAGTAATCAGTCCCTTGGAAATTGTTTGAGTCAAACTTATTTTCATTGGTTAATTATGGGCTATATGTTCGCAGATTTAGTCTTAAACGAATTTCTGTTTCCAATTTCCAAGCAAATCATAATTTAAAACTGAAATACCTTCACTATACATAAATAGGCCTAATTACTTTACACCTTAAACTACATTTACGAAACAAATTACAAAAAACGAATTAACCCGTAGCGTATTGTTATGAATTTAATATTTCGAATTCGTGCAATTAAATCGGTCCAGTTTCGTAAAATATTGTTCAAATAAAAACGTTCAAGCCATAAGTGGTGGGCCTATAGTCTACACATTAGCAATACAGGCTCTATTTATAATATATTACGATCATTTTAAGACAGTTTCGGTGTAACATTTGGCATCAGAATATCTCTCTTTCTCTCGCTCTCTGTTCAATGTTTGTTGTCAGGTGTTCAACAACAGAATAATTACTGAGGTCACTGGGAAGGGGACTGTGCCATCTACCGTCTACCGGGGCGCACAATGTAGTTCTGGGTCCTTGTTAAGCCCGATACAGGGAATTCTTCGGTGTAAAACAGACAGACAACCACGAGCGCTATCATTCTCTCGCGCCTCGGACCCATCATGCTCTCGGGGGAGTGTTATTGTGTTGCCCCGGGTGATAACGGGTTATCTGTCTGATACACTTCAGAGGACTAATCTAAACCACATGCTGCATTCATTACATTTCGATTAATAATGCAACCCCTTTATCAAATGGGAAGATTATTTTGTCACATTGTTTATTTTAGTTCCGTGCTCCCTGATACAGCCCGTTGTATTGTGAAAAGATCATGGTCATTCATATTTCAGCACCCAAACCCATGATGTGTTTGCCGCGATTTGGATAAGGAGTAGCCCAAATTAAAATTCTTTGGTGGCGGGATAATATATGTAATTTTGGACTCCCGTTTTGCCATTCGTCTCACCGGAATTCCAGTTGGATCATCTAGTATTATGATAAATCATCAGACGTCTGCTCCACTAAGTCATGCACCTCATGGCACGCGGGCGCAATGGAGACACCGGCATTAGGTTAATACGCCATACAGGCCTGGAGCGGATATGGTATCCAGAAGACAAGACAAACGCATTTACAGCCTCATTCTCTGCACATTATTCCACTTCGGACGTGAAAATCCATGGCCAGGGTCCATCCAGGGTAGGCTTTTAGGTCGTTCCTGGCAACGTTTTTAGACACTCCTACGCGTGTGATTAGCCAGTATTTGTCCCTTTGCGGCCTATTATGGAAATACAGAAGACCTGTTGCTGTGCCCTTGAATCTTATACTCCTCGACTTAATCGGATTTAGAATTATTCTTCATGTTGATACAAATAGGTCTAAATCTCAATTTCTTCAGATGTGCTGGTTGTTAAAACTGCACAGCCCCTTTTTTTATTAAAAGATCATGAGAAATAACCTTGGTAACCTTTGACATAATTGCACGCGAGCTTTGAAGGCTCGTTGAGCATTACTGCTGAAGCATGGGAGTCTGGGTAACA